>NW_027285825.1:0-21982 GCF_040894005.1 Engystomops pustulosus | reverse complement strand
GTGTAATAACGAGCCGTGCACCTGTGTGACCATGGTCAGATTTCTATCCACTGGAAGTAAACATAGAAGCTTTCCATAGCAGGACAGCAAGCAGAGATCTAGAAAACTGTGAGGAATTGATACAGAAAGTATATTGGAAAATTGAAAAACTTTTAATAAAAAAAAAGTCACATTAATTTGCTGAAATGGAAATACACAGATTACATAGAATTACTATGGAAACTAAACATTGGTTTGTGTTACAATACTTCTCTTTTATGGCACCTATTAGTAGGTGTGTTTATCCTCACAATGACCTCTTACTCTCATGCAACCTTCTTTCCTTATTTGTGTCTTTGTTTTTCCTTGGTGTTTTAATTTAGTTACATCCCCTGCTCTTGCCCCCCTTGGTGTTTAGCTGTCAGGGAAGGAAGGTGAGAGGAATGTGGCTGTGTCTACTCTGGTGTGTTACTAGTGCTGAGCTGACTGCCCTGATCGTGGGAAAGTGCCTTCACGTAAAGCACAATTTCTTTGTCCCTGTTGTTCTTCTGTAATCGATCTCATTTCAACTCGAAGGGCGGAAAACTTCAAAGGGAAGCAAGGCTGTTGGAGGTCGGAGCAGAAGCACAATCAGCTCACAAATACACCCACTTTACCCCCCCCCCCCCCAATTCCATCCCCTCTTCTACAGAGGAAGAAAATAAAGAGCCTTCCCCAACCTCACTTTAAAACACACACACCCAATCAATAAATAAAATGCAGACTTTGTGGAGGAGGAGGGGTGGGGGCTGTGGAGGCCAGTACAAAGGTAATCAAGTACACAGGAAAATGCTAGTTAAAAACATGCCTTTCTGGTGATTGGTGTGAAAGTACTTTATACAGCATGTGAAAAGAAAAGTGAAAAGATTTTTTTATTTTTAAGATCTCTTTTGGGGTGCTTTGTTCAGGTGTTTTTCTTAGTTTTAGTAGTTTTATTTAAGTTTTTAGGTTTTGAAGGCTAGATATGTAGGCTGCCCACAGGGATTTTAACCATTAATCTCCAAGTTCAGTACATGCAGGTGCTTTGCAAAAAATTTGTATATCAGCAAAAAGTATTTATTTCAGGAATTCAAATTTAAAAAGTGAAACTCATATTTTTATATCACTAAACCAAATTAAGCAAATGACAACTTGTACAAAGTTACACAGCAAATACACTTCCTTAGAGATAATTATAACAAAAAAGAAAAATGCAGCTATTACCAAAAATCCACAGTATTTTTGGCTTACAAGGCACACCTCTAATAAATGCCTGCTAAGACATCTAGGTTCATATATAAGGCGCACTGGAGTATAAGGCGCAGGATCAAATGCAGTACCTAAAAATGACCAGCAGGTGGCAGACCTGTGCACAGTTCAAGCCAGCTACACTTCCCGGGAAACTTGTCTTCAGCGTGTCAGAGAGCTCAGATCTCAGAGGTATGGGCTGCTGGGGGTTAATGCAGGGTGATGCAGCAGGGGTTAAGCGGTCTCCCTCTGCCCCATCTCCTTTCCTCCTCAGCCAGGGTGTTATTTCTGTGGAGTCCCCTGTGGCTCCTTCTCTTTCCCCTGTTACAGGGCTGTCAGGTATGGGGATTGTTTACTGATGATGATGATTGCCTCGTGGTCGGCACTATGGCAGCTCCGGTCTCTCCGTGCTAGGGGAGGGCAGGATGGGCACAATGTTAGTTGTGGTGCTAGGGCACTTCAGGAGCTAGGGACCCTGTGTACAGTGTGGGAAGGTGCAGGAAATTTCTGGGGATGGAACTATTAAACACTGGTAAATGTACAGTACATCTGGTCTGTAGTACATTTCTGTATAAGTTCATATATAAGGCGCACCTTTGATTTCTGAGAAAAAGGATTTTTGGTGCGCCTTATAGGCCGAAAAATACGGTACACCCTTTTCATGAAAATAGAAACCACAATAAAATTTATGAAATGTGGAAAAAGTACTGCGCTAGAAGCACACCGTGAGTGTATACTTATAATCACATAAATAACCTGTGTGCTATGCAGTCAGTTTCACAGTGTTTTATGTCAGGAATCGGGATTAGTGGATCCTCTGGACCACCGAGGGGGGTGATACTTGCCGACACCTGGGACCGGAATCTTCACCAGAGCCCGCCACAAAGCAGGATGGTCTTGCTGCAGGAGCACGGGAACAGGAACACAGGACACAGGAACACGGGAACTCAAGAGCAGGAACACACAGGAATGCAGGAATACTCAGGAATATTGCAGGGGAGCTTTCTCTATGGCATAGGCACAAAGATCCAACAGGGTTTGCAGGAAGAGGCAGGCTTAAGTAGAAATCTTGAAAATGGCCTGCGCCAATTAGCGGTGCGCCTGCCCTTTAAATCCTTTAAGCCAGTGCACCCTAGGAGTCGGGAACGCGCGCGCACGGCTGAGGAAGACTGAGCAGGAGCCGGACATGTAAGAAGCGCAGGTGATGCGCTGGCGGGGACAGAGGGGCATGGGGACCACCCGTGACAGTACCCCCCCCCTTCGCCCTCCCCCTCTTCCTGGGCTGGAGGAATCTCTGCAACAGATCACGGTCCATGATATTGTCCTCGAGGTCCCAAGATCTCTCCTCCGGCCTGAACCCCTTCCAGTCAACCAACAAGAACCGCTTACCCCTCACTGTCTTCATATAAAGGATCTCCTTTACCTCATAGATGTCAGAGGAGTCGGAGCAGGAGGAGGCACTTGTCAGGAGAAGCGGTTCAGGATGACAGGCATGAGCAGGGAGACATGGAAGAAGTTCGGGATGCACATGGTGGGAGGAAGGCGCAGCTTGTAGGAAACGAGGACCAAGCTTGTAGCCAGGGATCTTTAGTCAGACATACCTGGAGGACAACCAGACTTTGTCACCAGGAGCGAAGACAGGAGGAGGTCTGTGTCTTTTATAGGCCTGGAGCTTCGTTCGTGCCAAAGCCCCTAAAAAGGAAAGACAAGTCTGCTCCCAGATGGTCTTCAGGTCCCGTACCAATTTCTCAACAACAGGAACATCCAATGACACAGGCAGAGGAAGAGGAAGACTAGGATGCAGTCCATAATTGATGAAAAATGGAGCAGAGCCTGCGGATGCAGAGTCCAAGGAGTTGTAAGAAAACTTTGCACACGGCAACAGAGTGGACCAATCGTCCTGACGGGCAGAAACAAAATCGCGAAGATAGTTGCCCAGGGTCTGATTAACTCTTTCCACCTGCCTATTAGACTGGGGATGATAGGCGGAAGAAAAGTCCAATTTCACTTGCAGCTGATTGCTGCAAAAAGAACAGCAGTCCTGCAAGCAGGACAGCAGTCTTCCATAGCAGGACAGCAAGCAGAGATCTAGAAAACTGTGAGGAATTGTAACAGAAAGTATAGTGGAAAGTTGTATAACTTTTTATTATACAAATAATAACATTATTTTGCTGTAATGGGAATACCCCTTAAAGTGAGAGATTTACCTGTTTATGATAGTGCTCACTATACATTGAAGTGGATTGGAGTGCGTAAATGTAATAATTGAACACCTTACCTGAGGAGCTAATACACTGGTGTCAAACACAAGGCCTGCGGGTCAAATGTGGCCCAGCCAGGCTCTGACTTGCAGTCCCAATGTTGCGCTCATCAGTGGCTGTTGGTGGGAGGGGACTGTGGCTACTGAGGGAGCACTGTGGGCATGTGGATGCAAGTGGGTACTGTGGCTGTAGGGGGCTCTATGGGAATTGTGGTTGCTGGGGGCATTGTAGCTGCTGGAGGGCACTGTAGCTGCTGGAGGGCATTGCGACTACTGGTTGGCTCTGTGGCTACTGGGGTGGGGCACTTTGACTATTGGTTGCTGTAGGGGGAATTGACAGGCCATGCTGTGCCGTTGTCTCAGATTATTAATATTTAACAATATGTTCAACTTTGTGGTTGCCCTTGTAATGGTAATTACTAAAATTACATTCGGGCCCTTTTATGGCAACCACGAGGCTGATGTGACCCCTCGTGAAAATGAGTTTGACACCCCTTGGCTTGTAGTTTTATGGGTAAAAATTGAATTTCCCATTAATGTACCACTAGAAGCATAGTTTTTCTTTTTCACATCCTGTAAAACTATTTTGCATTTTGCTTTCCTTGCATTCAATTTGCCAGAACTTTTTAAATTAATTATATTAAATTGTAATATATGGTGTAACCTACTTGTGCACCTTTATACTCCGAAACATTGAGTGACGTGTATTTTTTCCAATATTAAATTGTAATAACCTGCCAAAAAATCTGTATTGTTTTGTAAGTGCCTCCCTGATTTTTACCAATGTTTGCAATATCACAGAAATCAAATAGTATTGCATATTAGTTGTAATTTCTTTTCTTTTTTAGAGCCCATTTTTACGCAAAAGTATTTTTAAGACAGATATATCAATGTATGAAAGCTAAAGAAAAGTGTCCAGCGGGTGTGACGTGGGTTTAGTCGCTGAGCAGTCTGGAGATAGAGGAAGATTCTTGTGGTCTGTGTAAGACGAGCTCCCTCCAGGAGGTAACACCACTCTTCTAAGGCAAGCTTAATCGCCAGCAGTTCCCAATCTCCTATGGAATAATTCCTCTCTGCGGAGAAGAAAGTCTTAGGGTGATGCCACACATGGCGTTTTTGGTCCATTTTTAGTCCGTTTTTCCCAATTATCTTAATAGATAAACAGGTTGTAAGCAGCCAAATGCATGGTAAACTGCCAAAAACGGAATAAAAACGGACCAAAAATGCCATGTGTGACATCACCCTTAGAGAAAAATCCACAGGTGAGGGTTCGGCCTTTGGGACCCTTCTGTGTGAGAACCGCACCGGCCCCTACTGAGGAGGCATCCACTTCCAGATGGAAAGGTGGAAAGGCTTTTATATGTCGGGATGTACAAGAACTGGAGCTGCAGCAAACACAGACTTTAAATTTGTGTAGGCCTCCTCAGCTGCTGAAGGCCAGAGTGGGGGGTTGGCACCCTTCTTGGTGAGCGCCACAATAGGATACACCAGAGAGGAGAAGTGCGGGATGAACTGCCTTTAGTAATTTGCGAAGCCCAGAAATGGGCCACTTAACAACCGCACACAGCTTAGCAGGATCCATACAGAGACTTCTGTCGGAGATGATATATCGATACCATAGGACTTACCATACATGGACTTGGTGGGACTCAAGGTCTGGAGAGAATACCAGAATATCATCCAGGGAGAGCGCATGCGCGCGGGCTCGATGGCAGACGCAGCTTACTGAGCTCCGCAACCTCTGACGGCCCGCGACGTACACGAGCCACCAGAAGCGCCGAACAGAGTCCAGAGGCGCCCAGACAGGGGTAGGAGAGGAACGGGCACATGATCATGCCCGGGGGAGGCAGAAGAAAAGAACAGGGAGCCGGGACGGTGCCGCCGACTCCAGCGCGGGAAGAGGCACAGCGCACCTGCCAGGGCGGGAAGACGGGGCAGCAGCCTCCACATTGTGACGCACTCCATGCGGCCGTGCCATACCAGGAGGAAGAGCTCCTAACAGGGACCGGAGAAACCCCGGACCCTCAAGGTATTTTGGGCACCCCAGAATTATTTATAGCCTCCCCGGCCTCAGTAACCTCCTCCCTGGACCATGCGATGGCTACAGCCATTTTTAGCCAGCAATCACCAGAGACTATGGGGGACAGCCAGCAGGCTTCAGCAGGCATGCAAGCTAATTTATACTCTGCTGATAACGTGCTACTCGCTAGTTTCTCACATATGCTACAAAGTGAACTTGCAAAAGCATGTCTGCAAATTACTTCTGATCTTAAAGGGGATTTCCAATCCATTGGATCCAGAATAGAGGCAATTGAAAGTAAGGTTGACGAAACTGGAACAAAGGTGAATCAGAATTGTGATCGCATCACTGATATATATGCCCAATTGGAAGAAGCGCAACTTAAAATAGAGGACCTTGAGAATAGATCTAGAAGGTTCAATTTTCGTATTAGAGGAGTTCCAGAAACTTACACGGATGCATCCAAGGTGGTCCAAGACTTATTTCAATTGCTTATCCCAGACTTAACTGATTCTTACTACGAAGTAGACAGAGCACATCGCACTCTGACGGCGCTAAGGGCAGATGGCCTCTCAAGAGACATTGTAGTAAAACCCCATTATTTCTCAATAAAAGAAAAAGTGGCTTTAAGCTGGTTCTGAACCTGGACTCCCCTGACCTCAAAACATTCTGGATGCTTATTCGGATTGGTAGCCTAAACGGGTGCTTATTATTAGCAAACGTAAGCAATGTTTGTCTTTTTCCTACCCCTTATTCCTCCTCTTCCTACCTTTCCCCATCACCCACAAATAGAGGGTCCCTGAGAGATCTTGCTCAGCTTTATCCACCTTGAGAGGTAATGGTTAAAGAGTTATTTACTATTCTTACCCATAATGTACAGGGGCTAAATGCACCAACCAAAAGAAAAATGGCATTTAAGTCCTATAAGTCCCTGAAGGCAGATGTTTTATTTTTACAGGAACTACACTTCTCAAGGTCATCATGTCCAAAATACATTGCAGCGAACTATCCTCTTACGGTTCTAGCTCTGGCCAAAGAAAAGAGATGAGTGGGAATTTTCATGTCAAAAGAGGTGCTCTTTACTCATCGTATCACGATAGCGGACTCTGATGGTCGATACCTCTTGGTTGCAGGTACCAGTCATGAGCAAAGGGTTTCGTTCCTTAACTATTATTCCCCTAATGTAGACCAGGTGCAGTTTTTCCGGGGAATGTTTTCAAAACTGTCAGCTCACCTACATGGAGCTGTGTTTGTGGGGGGAGACTCTAATTTGGCCCTGGACGAAGTTCTAGATAGATCTACTCCTAGGTCTACCCTTCGTGCCCCTTCTCAGCATAGCACTGATTTTGCCACCCTACTACATTCTTACAATTTAATAGATTCATGGAGATCTAGCCACCCAAATGAACGTGAGTATACATACTTCTCGGCATCACATGGCACCTATTCTAGAATAGACAATTTATTTTTTGGTCCGCATCTAATTCCCAAAATTAGAAAAGCTACTATTTCCCCTACTTTATGGTCAGACCACGACCCAGTAGTAGTATCAATGGACCCTATCTGGTTCAGATCCCCTCACTTTCTATGGCGACTGAATGAATATATGTTGACTGACCGGTCCATGGGTGCTGAACTGATGGAAACAGTTAATACTTACTTTAAGGAAAAAGTAACAGACGAGACGTCCCGGGTGTCCTTTTGGGAATCTCATAAAATAATTATTAGAGGGAAACTAATGGAGATGGGAGCGAGATTTAAAAAACAAAAAGATGCCATATTGAGATATAAGGCAAAAGCCTATATAGATTTCATTCAAAAAAGTAAAGCTGACCCTAATAGGGACTTTAATAAGGAAATAGAAGTAGCAAGAACGGAGCTGAACTTCTGTCTCACAATTTCGTTTCTTTTCTCAAGGGAACAAAGCAGGGACGCTCTTAGCCAGAAACCTCAACCCTTTACCTCGAACATATACAGTACCGAGGCTGCGCCTTTCATCGGGAGAAATGTCCCAACACCCAAAAACAGTGATGGTAGAATTCAAAAAGTTTTATTCTAAACTTTACGATAAAAATAAGAAATTTGATGTCCTTAAAGCTGAGGAAATGTTTAGAAACATCTCGATCCCTTCCTTGTCGGAAGCCCATAGGAATAAAATAGATTGCCCGATCACAGAGCAGGAAGTGGAAGAGGCAATCAAAGCCCTCAAACCCTCTAAGGCACCGGGCCCAGACGGATTTTCGGGGTTATATTTAAAAAAATATGGGGCAATTCTGAGTCCTCATATGGCGAGATACTATAACCAATTATTTGAAGGCCGGCTACCATTGCCAGAATCCTTACAATCGACAATCTCCGTAATACCCAAGCCTGATAGAGACCACTCCTCTTGCCAAAATTTTAGGCCCATATCATTAATTAATGTTGACATCAAAATACTGACAAAGATCATAGCTACCAGGATTACCGCATTCATAGCACACTACATCCACCCAGATCAGGTGGGCTTTATCCCTGGGAGGCAGGCTGGAGACCAAACACGTAGGTTAATCGATCTAATATCACTAGCAAAATACGGATGGGGAAAGAAGCCTTTGAATAATACTATGTGTCTGTCGCTCGATATACATAAGGCCTTTGATTCTATCGATTGGGACTATTTACGGTTCACGCTAGGTAAATGGGGGTTTGGCGATAAGTTCCTAGGTTTGCTTGACGTCCTATACTCCTCTCCATCTGCAAGGGTCAACGTGGCGGGATATCTTTCATCTCCTTTCCCGATACAGAGAGGTACGCGGCAAGGATGCCCATTATCCCCCATACTCTTTATTCTTGCAATAGAACCCTTAGCCTATATGATTAGGTCAAATGAGAATGTGAAGGGGATTGAGGTTAATGGCGTGTCACACAAATGTGCTTTATTCGCAGATGATATTCTATTGACGTTATCTTCCCCTCTCACCTCTCTTCCCAACTTATTCCAGATACTAAATAAGTTTTCGGTTATATCGGGCCTAAAAGTCAATCACGGTAAATCTGTGGCTCTAAATATCTCTGTTCCCCCTCCAATGGCTAAATTGCTGCAGACAAATTTTAAGTTTCAATGGAAAGAAGATAAGCTTCCATACTTGGGTATGTTTTTGACCACTTCCATTGACAATCTATTTTCTGCTAACTTTAAACCACTATTTCATATGCTGAGAAGAGACATGAATAGGTGGGCGAACCTGAATCTTTCATGGTTGGGCCGTATAGCAGCCATAAAGATGACTCTACTACCAAAATTGCTTTACTGCCTTCAGACTGTCCCGATTGATATACCTATTGCTAGTATAAAAGCATTACAAAGAGATATAAATAAATTCATATGGGGACCAAGAAGTAGAATACATTATATACCTCCAAGACACAAGGGGGTCTAGGAGCGGTTAACCTAATTAGATATTATTATGCATCTAGATTGTCTCCCTTAGTGACTCTGCATAACAAAGAAAATTTACCCCATTGGACACAAATTGAACAGTCCGCCTGCCCGCAACTGCCGATAGACGCTTTGCCTTGGATGAGACCCAAGGAAAGACCTTTAATCATGAGCCCACTCCTCTCTTCTATGCTATCACTGAGGTTGAGGTTGTAGGCCCCTTGAAGATCCAATTTGGAGAAGATCTTGGCTCAACGAAGACGGTCAAACAGCTCCGTAATCAGCGGCAGCATATTGCGGTTCTAAACTGTGACCTTGTTAAGAACGCCGTAGTCAATGCATGGAAAGAGTGACCCGTCCTTTTTGGTCACAAAGAAAAAACCGGCACCAGTCAGAGAAGAGGACTTGCGTATGAACCCCCTCTGTAGGTTCTCTTTGATGTAGTCTGACATTGCTGCGGTTTCTGGCACAGAGTGGGTACACACGGCCCTGAGGGGGGGGGACGTTCCCGGCAGCAGATCCACAGGACAGTTGTAGGGGCAGTGAGGCGGCAAAGTCTCGGCCTTCTTCTTCAAAAAGACGTGAAAAAAATACTGATAGCAAGCTGGAAGACTCTCAAGGGTCTTGGGAGCCACAGAAGAAACCAAGACTGGCACTGGATAAGGAATCTCCACACGGCGAGACTGGCTATCAGAACCCCACCAAAAGGATTTCCCCCGTCTTCCAGTTAAGAACGGGTGCGTTGAGCTGTAACCATGGTAGACCCAACACTCTGGAGGACGTGGAGCATGGTAGTACATAAAAAGACAGTCTCTCCTTGTGCAGCACACCGACCTGCAAGGACAGAGGCTTGGTGCAGTACTGGAATGGGTCAGAGAGGATTTGACCTGAGGAGATGACCAAAGGCTTTCTCGAGGTGAACCACGGGGATGTGATGTTTGGAGACCAAAGTGGCATCCATGAAATTCCCTGCAGAGCCGGAGTCCAAGAAAGCAGAGACCTGAATCTGGGTGCCGGTGCCAATGCTGAGAAGCACCAGAATAGTCAGGTGTGGTGAAGCTTTGCTCACACCTAGGGATGCTTCTTCCAAGAACCCTAGGTGCTGGCGTTTCTCGGACGCTGGGGACAGAGAGGACAAGTCCCAATGAAGTGCTTTGGGCTGGCATAATACAGAAAGAGATTCCCTTGTCGTCTTCTAGTATGCTACTGGCAAGAGAGTCTAGTTCTGTCCACCTACTAGATGCTTCTGCAAATGGTTCGGCAGATGGTTCGGCAGGAGGCTGGAGTGGCCTTTGGAAAGCAGGAGCCCGGCGAGGTAAACGTTTCATAGTTTCATAGTTTATACGGTTGAAAAAAGACACTTGTCCATCAAGTTCAACCGAGGAAGGGTAGGGATTGGATGAGGAAGGGATTTAGGGGAAACAATCCTATATAGCATAACAATCAATGTTATTTAGGTGTAAAAAGGCATCTAGACCCTTCTTGAAGCTCTCCGCTGACCCTGCTGTGACCAGCGCCTGAGGCAGGCTATTCCACAGATTGACAGTTCTCATAGTAAAAAAGCCCTGTCGCCTCCGGTGATTAAACCTTGGTTTCTCCAAACGGAGACAGTGCCCCCTCGTCTTTTGATTTGATTTAATCTGGAACAACTTACCACCATATTTTTTGTATGGACCATTCATATATTTATATAAATTAATCATGTCCCCTCGTAGTCGTCTCTTTTCCAGACTAAATAAATCTAGTTGTTTTAATCTTTCCTCATAACTAAGACCCTCCATACCCCTTATCAGTTTTGTGGCTCTACTTTGAACCCTCTCCAGCTCCAGGGCATCCTTTTTATGGACCGGTGCCCAGAACTGGACAGCATATTCCAGGTGTGGCCGAACCAGTGCCTTGTATAGTGGTAATATTACATCCCTATCACGAGAGTCCATTCCACTTTTGATACATGACATGATCCTACTAGCTTTAGAGGCAGCTGATTGACATTGCATGCTGTTATTCAATTTATGATCTACTAGTACCCCCAGGTCCTTCTCAACAAGGGACTCTCCCAGATTTACTCCCCCAAGGACATATTTTGCCTTTGGATTATTGGCCCCCAGGTGCATAACATTACATTTATCCACATTAAACCTCATTTGCCAAGTGGATGACCAAACATTCAGTTTGTCCAAGTCACCCTGCAGCCTATGAACATCCTCCATAGACTGTATTACACTACACAGTTTGGTGTCATCTGCAAAAATAGACACAGTGCTATTAATTCCTACCTCTATATCATTAATAAATATATTAAATAGTAGTGGGCCAAGCACAGAACCCTGAGGTACACCACTCATAACTGGTGACCATTCCGAGTAGGAATCATTGACCACAACTCTCTGGATACGATCCTTCAGCCAGTTTTCAATCCAATTGCAAATGATTTCTGCCAAACCAATAGCCCTAATTTTACCCATCAGGCGTCTATGAGGGACAGTGTCAAATGCCTTTGCAAAGTCCAAGAACACAATATCCACAGCTGCTCCTCCATCCAGGCACCTGCTCACCTCTTCATAGAAGCAGATAAGGTTAGTTTGACAACTTCTATTCTTAGTAAACCCATGCTGGTTATCACTTATTATTCTATTTGATGTCACATACTTGATGTCACATTGTGGACGGACTTGATGTTGCTTGTGACGTAACTCCTCGGTACGTTCCCTAAGCCGCATGTCAATCCGAGTGGCTAAGGAGATGAGACCACTCAGTGTAGACGTCAGGTCACTAGCGGCCAATGTGTCCTTTACTTAAGCAGAGAGACCCTTTCTGAAAATTGCGGACAGGGCTGCATCGTTCCAGAAGAGTTCTGAGGCCAGGGTACGGAACTGGACAGCATATTCTCCAACGGATAAGTTGTCTTGGCGCAGATTCAACAACGCAGTCTCAGCAGAGGAGGCCCATGCAGGTTCTTCGAACACAGACCATAACTCTGCCAGAAATGCCGTGAGGGTAGCCGTGACCGATGGGTAGCCCAGGCCAGGTCCTTCCCGGAGAGGAGGCTGAGGATAAAGGCCACCTTGGATCGCTCCGTGACAAAGCTTGGGTTCTCCATCGCTCCTGCACATAGCTTGGGTTCTCCATCATATTTGCTGGGCATAGACAGCCAAAGCCTGGGTTCAGTGGCAGGAAGAGAAGCCGGGGTGGCAGATGTCGCGGGAGCAGTCTCAGGAACCTGATGCTGATGCTGAGTGGCTAGCAGCTGTTGCTGCATGGTGATGACTTGTTCCAGCTGTTCGCATTGCGCAGCAATCTGCCCAGATTGCTGGACCACGATGGTGGCAATATCAGGCCGACCAGGAAGCGAACCGCGGCGGTATCCATGGCCGGATCTTACTGTCAGGAATCGGGATCAGTGTATCCTCTGGACCACCGCGGGAGGTGATACTAGCCGACACCTGGGACCGGAATCTAAGTGGCACCCGGTCTTCATCAGAGCCCGCCGCAAAGTGGGATCGTCTAGCTGCGGCAGGGTACCACTGGGTCATTCCACAGGTGAGGTGGCAGCCAAGGTCCAGGTACCTTAGCAGAAGGTTCAGGGTCAGGGAACACCGGAACACACAGGAGCACGGGAACAGGAACGTGGGAACAGGAGCAGGAACATGCAGGAATACTCAGGAATATCGCAGGGGAGCTTTCTCTATGGCATAGGCACAAAGATCCGGCACCGGATCACCGGGAGAAATAAATAGTTTTGATTGTCGTTGGATTCATCATTACACACCAGAAACTAAGTTTCATCAACGGTGACAACTCGACGCAAAAACTCTTTTGGATCTCGCTTAAATTGCTCCAAACACTGCTTCGAAGTTAACAGTCGTAGCTGCTTGTTGTCCACCTCAAGAAATTGCGCCACTCATCTGGCTGACTATTTTTTCATCCCCAAGTTATCATGTAAAATATTAATTGCCATTCAGGTCAACACACCTACGGCCTCTGCTACATCGCGCACTTTCGTTCGTCGATCAACGACTATCATGTCATGAACTTTTTTAATGATTTCCTCGGTAACCACGTCTGCCGGCGCCCTGGTCGCTCCTCATCAAAAAACGGATGTTCGCCCATGTTTAAATTTGTTGAACCAATATCCAGTTGTGGTCATAGATTGTGAAGTGTCCCCATAAATAGCATCCAACTTTGCTTTTATCTCCACCCATTATTTCCCATCCAAAAACAAAAAGCGAATAACCGAACGATGCTGCTCTTTTTCCATCATAGCGAAAAATAATGAAACACGTCTAACTCAAATGGCTGCCAAATCCAAATTAACCAATCAATCACTTCCCACTTGAGGAATATATATGTCAAATTTGTGTATTTACGTTCAATAAAGAGCATTATTTTAAATAAATTAGTGTTTTTTGCCGCTCTGGTTCTTTTTGGTTAACCAATCAATCAGTCTGCAATTTGTTTTGATAGATGGCAACACACGATGATAACACCAACTTCCATCACGACTGCCCTCTGTCGTCAAACATGGGTACTTATTGAACCGCCCTTGTAGTAAAGAGAGATTTGACATATGATGCAGTAAGCGAGTACGATAAGCTTGCCTAAAATTATGGGTTTTAAGAGCATGTCTGAGAGTATTAGTCTGAGAGTCTGGGGAAGGGTGTTCCAGAGAATTGGTGCGGCTTGGGAGAAGTCCTAGAGACGTATATGAGAGGTAGGAATTAAAGTACAGATTAATCTAACATCACTGGCAGATCGAAAAGCATGGGTTGGGCAATAGCTGGAACCCTTCCTCCTCCTCATTATGAGAACAGGACCCCCGTGCAATTGGAAAAACGGGGACTCTGTTTTCACTAATGGTTGAAGTGACAGGCCTAGCATGTTCCCTGCAGCTTCATTCAGCTTTAAGGGATGAGACGGAGATAGCGGAAAGTTATTCTGCCCTCTCAAAGAACTGAATGGAGGGGCAGGGCGCTTGCTTGGCCTGATGCAACACCCATTAGGGAGAATGAAATTCCTATTCTCCTAATAGCTGGGTTTCCCATTCTCATGATCGGTGGGGTCCCAACTATCAGGCCCTCGCCTATTGGGAAGTTATGGCCTTTAATGTGGATTGGGGGTAACTACGGAATTTGGGACAGAGGTTAATGGGGTTATACCACTAATGATACAGTTAAATGGATACATGTATGATTGCTGGGGGACCTGCAAGTTACATAAAGTGCACCATTTTAATGGCTAGCCAGCACTCCAGTGATTTGAGATGTGTGAAAAATTGTCCTCTCAAAAGTCCTGTAGAAGTAAATGGAGCTCAGGTGAGACACAACAGTTCTCATGGGAACCTCAGGTGAACCTCGGGGAACCTCAGGTGACTTGCAGGCCCCTATTCTTTTGATTATAAGTTGGACCCCAGGGGGTCAAAAACGAATATCCCCCATACTGTGGATAGAGGATAAAAGGCAATAATGGAACAAACCCTTCTACAGCAGTAAAGTAAACCTAGCCAGTCCAAAAATTATATTCTTTCATTTGATGCATTGTAAAGACTGTATGCTAAGAATTACACAGATAGTAATGTTGACTGTTTAAATTGTTCTTAACTTTACCATTGATGTTATTTCCTGTCAGGTCTAGATATATAACACCTTATTCTTGAGCTCCTCTTGAACTGTATTCAGCCTTTCTATTCTGTAATTCAGACTTTATTTTATAGGGGTATGCTTACTTGCCAACTGATAAGGGATCAGAAAAGAAGCATATAAAGCAGTGAACCTTATGCTTTGCTTAGTTATTGCATATAAGAAATTTTCAACATCTACACAACTTGAATCATAAACCCTTTTCATTATATCCTAAAACTAATACAGACCACTGTCTAGTTGTTTTTCTTCCGCTTTACGTAACCCCTTTCTGACCAAAGCCGTTTAAAGGCTTTAAAGCGTAAATGTAAAGTTATAATGATTTAACCGAATTCTCATGTTATTCCCCCTTTAAAAACAAACAGAACAATGCCAATATTGCGCTGCCTCCATTTTCTCTCCAAAGCTATGGCATTTTCTGTTCTGAAAGTGTTTGACAAAAATCTTTCTCTCCAGAAGTGAAGTAAGCGAAGATAACGTCTTCCTGCACTTGCCCCGAAGTTGAGTCCAATTCCATCTGCCCATAGATCCCATGAGCGCCGGCATATGATAAATATCCCCCTAAGTGTTTAAAAAAATGTGATGAGGCATTACAGGATTATAAAGAAAAGTAAATAAAAATAAATGATCAGGAGTAATGTGAATTCTCTGTAAAATGTCACCTGTAAAACCCAAAAACATGTGCAGCGCCAGCTTAAAGCCACTAAAATAGACAAATCGCCAGAGCAAGATGGCATACACCCAGGAGACGTATAGATTTGCATGACAACATTATTTTGCCCTTGTACAAATCACTGGTCAAACCATACATGGAATATTGTGTACAATTTTGAGCACCAGTGTATAAAAAGTTTAACAGGAATGGGTGCAAGCCAGTCCTTAACCCCTTCAGGACTGTTTTTTTTAGTTTTTGCTTTTTGTTTTTTTACTCCCTCATTCCAAAAGTTATAACTTTATTTTTCTGTTTACAAAAATGTATAAAGGGCTTGTGATTTGCGGGCCAGAAAATAAATAAATAAGTAGAATACGGTATTCAGTAATGATGGCGATGCCAAAATACATCAGCAAAATGAAGTATTCAGTATTGATAGTAATGCCATAGTGAATAGTGAATTAATATCTAGGGCGTATTTTTGGCTAAAGTACATTGACCTAATAGTTGCTGTCAGGGCTGGGAGTCTGTTGACCCTCTGGACCACCACGGAAGATGGTACTAGCTGACCTGGGACCGGAGTCTAAGTGGCACCCGGTCTTAAACAGAGCCCGCCGCAAAGCGGGATGGGCTTGCTGCGGCAGGATACCACCAAGTTGTTCTACAGGTGTGGCTGCCAAGGTAGTAATGCAGGCGACAGTCTGTACCCGGGTTGACGATAGGAGAATAGCACAGGAAGGCACACTAGGACTCACGTTAGGAATCGCAGGAACTTGCACACAGGAACACAGGAATCACAGGAATGGACTGGCACACAGGAACGCAGGTACACAGGAATGGACTGGCACACAGGAATACAGGAACGGACTGGCACACAGGAACGCAGGAATCACAGGAACACAGGAATGCAGGAATCACAGAAACGGACTGCCACACAGGAACGCAGGAATCACAGGAATGGACTGGCACACAGAAATCACAAGAACTGACTGGCACAGAGGGACGCAGGAATCACAGGAGAGCTTTCTCTTCAAGGGAAGGCTTGTAGATCCAGCAAGGGTCACAGGAAGAGGCAGACACTTATGGCAGGCCAGCTGCAATTATCGGTGCGCTGGCCCTTCAAACTATTGCGAGCTGGCGTGCCAAGCCGCGGGAGCATGAGAGGCCACCGCTGGAGCCAGGGAAGGTAAGATCTGCGGAGCTGCGGGGGCACACTGTGGAACACGGGTGTGCCCGCAATCCGAGACAGGGATCGCGGGAGCACCTGTGACAGTTGCTTATACAGGGTGAGTTTGCATAATTAATATTATATAAAATCTATTAATTAATCTATATAAAATCTCCAGATGTTAAAATATATATAGATGTTGTATAAATATACATTATACATACAAAGAAACTATAAATCTTAATTTACATATATATACACCTTTATGGATATATAAAGAAGCCATATAAACTTGTCATATAATAAAATGCCAATTTGGACATTAATGGAAAGAAGCATAAGTACTTACATTCACAGTCAAAGAGTATGTGTGTGCTGGAATCGATCAAGGCGTTCGAGTGCATCTGCTGGTTTATAAAGAGGGTGTGGGAGTGTATGTTCGGACTCCAGCGTGTGCACTGTAGCACCTGAGGCTCCAACTCGATAACCAGGAAGGGCGCTTGCGCAAAGCGCTGAACGTCTCCGTTGACTTGGTGTGGACTTTTATTAATAAATATTTTCCTCTTAACCACTAAAAACTATCTCCATCATTTACTCCTCAATTTGGTATTAGCGCCCCGTTATAGCTCCTAGTTTTTCTTCTCCTTACCCTAACATTACAATTTATCAGCCCAATACGGGTGTTTGGTATCCTTGGAGGCTGGGAGCTGCAGAAATACCACGATTTGGCTTTCCAGCCAAGAAACGACGTTCCTTTCACCCATAACCGTAAACGGTGATACGCATGTAACAAAGAACTGGCCAGGTGAGCACCTTTTAAACTCATACTTTAAAACACCCTACGTTATTACTAGATTATTACTAGATTACCGTATATACTCGAGTATAAGCCGACCCGAGTATAAGCCGAGACCCCTAATTTTACCAACAAAACTGGGAAAAACTACTGACTCGAGTATAAGCCGAGGGTGGGAAATGCATTGGTCAACCCCCCCCCCCAATAGTATACAGCCTGTCAGACCCCAGTAGTATACTGCCTGCCAGCCCCCAGTAGTATACAGCCTGCCAGCCGCCATGTAGTATTTAGCAATCCCTAGTAGTATACAGCAAGACCCTAGTAGTATATAGCAAGCCCCTAGTACTATACAGCAAGCCCCTAGTAGTATACAGCAAGCCCCTAGTAGTATACAGCAAGCCCCTAGTAGTATACAGCAAACCCCTAGTAGTATACAGCAAACCCCTAGTAGTATACAGCAAACCCCTAGTAGTATACAGCAGCCCCTAGTAGTATACAGCCAGCCCCTAGTAGTATACAGCCAGCCCCTAGTAGTATACAGCAGCCCCAAGTAGTATACAGATGCCCCAAGTAGTATACAGATGCCCCAAGTAGTATACAGCAGCCCCTAGTAGTATACAGCCTGCCACCAGTAGTATACAGCCTGCCCCCAGTAGTATACAGCAGCCCCTAGTAGTATACAGCAGTCCCTAGTAGTATACAGCAGCCCCTAGTAGTATACAGCAAGCCCCTAGTAGTATACAGCAAGCCCCTAGTAGTACACAGCAGCCCCTAGTAGTATACAGCAAGCCCCTAGTAGTATACAGCAAACCCCTAGTAGTATACAGCAAACCCCTAGTAGTATACAGCAAACCCCTAGTAGTATACAGCAGCCCCTAGTAGTATACAGCCAGCCCCTAGTAGTATACAGCCAGCCCCTAGTAGTATACAGCAGCCCCAAGTAGTATACAGATGCCCCAAGTAGTATACAGATGCCCCAAGTAGTATACAGCAGCCCCTAGTAGTATACAGCAGCCCCTAATAGTATACAGCAAGCCCCTAATAGTATACAGCAAGACCCTAGTAGTATACAGCAGCCTGCCCACACGGACCTTAAAAAATAAACTTAAATACTCACCCTCCGATGTCAGCGCGGCTTCCCGATGTCGGCGCGGCTTACCGATGTCCCCGATGTCAGCGCGTCCCGTCTTCTTTCTTCTCCGTGGCTCCTCTTCACTCTTCCGGCATGGACGCGGCCATCTTTTCTTCTAGCAGGTGCATACTATGACGCGGCTGCTGCTGACGTCATAGTATGCGCGGCCATGAAGAAAACATGGCCGCGTCAATGCCAGAAGAGAGAAGAGGAGCCGCGGAGAAGACAGAAGACGGGGCGCGCTGACATCGGGGACATCGGTAAGCTGCGCCGACATCGGGAAGCCACGCTGACATCGGAGGGTGAGTATTTAAGTTTATTTTTTTTAACTGGGTATTTTTTTTTAGAATAGACTCGTGTATAAGCCAAGGGGACGTTTTTCAGCACATTTTTTGTGCTGAAAAACTCGGCTTATACACGAGTATATATGGATTTTTTTTGTAGGTACACTGGTGATATTTCTCATAAAAATGAGTTTCTAGTGGGGTAAACACTAGACACTGGTGACAGGTTCTCTTTAAAAATGGAACATGCTATATGAAGCAAATAGGTTAGAGGATTTATGTGCCATGATAATGTAGTGAAGTTTGCTAGATTTTATCTTAATGTGTTTTCATACCATGATTTTACAAGTGTGCACACATTCAATGAATTCACTTTCAGCTCCAGCAACCTTAAACAATGCCCTTCTTATAACTATACTGCTAATAAAAAAAAACACGTATTCAGCTAAATTAAAGTTAAATGCAAAGAGAGAGAGAAAGGAACAAGAGAATCCATTGTGACTAAAGAAATATGCAAAACTATGCATTTTGATCTAAATAAAATAGTTTACCTAGAAGTATGTTCATAAAACTAATATGGCTAGCATGTTTAATTTAAAACTTATATGTTAAAAATGTATATATATATATATATATATATATATATATATATATATATATATATATATTGTGAGACACTGAAGGGGTTAACTGTGGATGGGCGGTATGTTTCCCCTAGGTTTTCCTATTATGCAAGGCCTGAGTGCTGAGGTTGTGTTGTCCAGCACCTTGGACACAGGTGATGGGAGCAGCCTAATCAGTCTGCATAAAGCTGCTGAGCAGATTGAGAGTGTGGTCTCTCTCTGAAAGGAGGCTGGAGAGCACACAGCCCTGACCTCTGTGCCTGGAGCAGCCAAGTGATTTTGTATAGTGGTGAGTTAGTGGAATACCTGTATAGTTAGCACCCTGACGGGTAGGATTTTTGTTTGTTTAATGCCTGAATGTGAAGGCCGTTTATTTTGTTTCTGCTGCAATAAACGCAGGCGAGACCTGTTTTGGACTGTACCTTGGTGTCACTGGGGGACATTTACTATGGCGTTTCCGCCAGTTTTGTGGCGCTCTCACCACATGTTCTGCTCTCCGACCTATTTATTAGCTGTCGGGGACAGAAAAAATGCCTTTTTCCGTCTGCTCCGACTCTTCTCCGAAAAGGGGCGTGGCTTGGGCGGAGTGGAAACTCAGACACATTTAATATGTGTCGCAGCCCTTTTTGGGCGGTGTAAACTGACGGAAAGTAGACCAAAAGAAAACTGGTCTAGCAGGGACTGTTGGACACATTTCTGGTGCTCGGGACAGATTTTGTCCCAGGGACAGAAAATAGTCTCGGCGCCAGAAATGTCTCTGCACAGCTCCACAATATTAAATGTGTGTCTTCTTACCGAGAGCAGGTCGGTAACAAAGCCAATGCAGACACCGACACTGTAAGTAAATGTCCCCCACTGTCTTGAACTGCATCACAGCACCACGGTCTCTACTGGGCCAAATCCCTACAATATATATATATAATGTTTTAAACTATAAGTTTAAAAGGTGCTCACCTGGCCAGTTCTTTGTTGCATGCGTATCACCGCTTACGGTTATGGGTGAAAGGAACGTCGTTTCTTGGCTGGAAAGCCAAATCGTGGTATTTCTGCAGCTCCCAGCCTCCAAGGATACCAAACACCCGTATTGGGCTGATAAATTGTATATAATGCGTCCAGATTACAAATATTCAAGACACGCATTCATGTTCGTATGAATTATAGTGTATGCAGCACTTTCCCACTAAGTTAGCTTAGACATTGCTCCCCCCAAATTAATTCTAATATATACTGTGTTCCCCCTTTAATTTAAATGTACAGCGGAATTCAAATTATAATATTGTGCCTGTCAATTATAATAGCGATTTACATATATACTTTACCAGAACAAAGCTTAGTACATAAATACAGCACCGGTATGGAGTTCAATACATAAGTACAGTACTAGAACCAAGCCATAAATAAACCTAGCATCAGGACCCTAATTAATATATACACTCACCGGCCACTTTATTAGGTACACCTGTCCAACTGCTCGTTAACACTTAATTTTTAATCAGCTAATCACATGGCGGCAACTCAGTGCATTTAGACATGTAGACATGGTCAAGACAATCTGCTGCAGTTCAAACCAAGCATCAGTATGGGGAAGAAAGGTTATTTGAGTGCCTTTGAACGTGGCATGGTTGTTAGTGCCAGAAGGGCTGGTTTGAGTATTTCAGAAACTGCTGATCTACTGGGATTTTCACGCACAACCATCTCTAGAGTTTACAGAGAATGGTCCGAAAAAGAAAAAACATCCAGTGAGCGGCAGTTCTGTGGGCGGAAATGCCTTGTTGATGCCAGAGGTCAGAGGAGAATGGGCAGACTGGTTCGACCTGATAGAAAGGCAACAGTGACTCAAATCGCCACCCGTTACAACCAAGGTAGGCAGAAGAGCATCTCTGAACGCACAGTATATCGAACTTTGAGGCAGGTTGGCTACAGCAGCAGAAGACCACACCGGGTGCCACTCCTTTCAGCTAAGAACAGGAAACTGAGGCTACAATTTGCAAAAGCTCATCGAAATTGGACAGTAGAAGATTGGAAAAACGTTGCCTGGTCTGATGAGTCTCGATTTCTGCTGCGACATTCGGATGGTAGGGTCAGAATTTGGCGTCAACAACATGAAAGCATGGATCCATCCTGCCTTGTATCAACGGTTCAGGCTGGTGGTGGTGGTGTCATGGTGTGGGGAATATTTTCTTGGCACTCTTTGGGCCCCAATTGAGCATCGTTGCAACGCCACAGCCTACCTGAGTATTGTTGCTGACCATGTCCATCCCTTTATGACCACAATGTACCCAACATCTGATGGCTACTTTCAGCAGGATAATGCGCCATGTCATAAAGCTGGAATCATCTCAGACTGGTTTCTTGAACATGACAATGAGTTCACTGTACTCAAATGGCCTCCACAGTCACCAGATCTCAATCCAATAGAGCATCTTTGGGATGTGGTGGAACAGGAGATTCGCATCATGGATGTGCAGCCGACAAATCTGCGGCAACTGTGTGATGCCATCATGTCAATATAGACCAAAATCTCTGAGGAATGCTTCCAGCACCTTGTTGAATCTATGCCACGAAGAATTGAGGCAGTTCTGAAGGCAAAAGGAGGTCCAACCCGTTACTAGCATGGTGTACCTAATAAAGTGGCCGGTGAGTGTATATATATATAATATATATATATATTCATATATTATATTTCTTTTTCATATTTGTAATGGTGCTACTTTTTATTCTTTTGATTTCTCTTGCACTGTGTGT
>NW_027285824.1:0-22270 GCF_040894005.1 Engystomops pustulosus | reverse complement strand
AATCTAAGAGAGACTCACTAACTTCATGTAGGAACACCGTTACTTTGTCTCCTAACTCATTTTCCTAACAAGACAACCTCAATGATAAGACGCACACTGTTTTCAATGCATTTCTGGCTAAAAGAGCTAAGATCGTGATTGTCTCTGTTGCTGAATGAGCAAGGACGCTATTCAACTCTAATATAAGAGAGACTCACTAACTTCATGTAGGAACACCGTTGCTTTGTCTCCTAACTCATTTTCCTAACAAGACAACCTCAATGATAAGACGCACACTGTTTTCAATGCATTTCTGGCTAAAAGAGCTAAGATCGTGATTGTCTCTGTTGCTGAATGAGCTAGGACGCTATTCAACTCTAATCTAAGAGAGACTCACTAACTTCATGTAGGAACACCGTTACTTTGTCTCCTAACTCATTTTCCTAACAAGACAACCTCAATGATAAGACGCACACTGTTTTCAATGCATTTCTGGCTAAAAGAGCTAAGATCGTGATTGTCTCTGTTGCTGAATGAGCTAGGACGCTATTCAACTCTAATCTAAGAGAGACTCACTAACTTCATGTAGGAACACCGTTACTTTGTCTCCTAACTCATTTTCCTAACAAGACAACCTCAATGATAAGACGCACACTGTTTTCAATGCATTTCTGGCTAAAAGAGCTAAGATCGTGATTGTCTCTGTTGCTGAATGAGCTAGGACGCTATTCAACTCTAATCTAGGAGAGACTCACTAACTTCATGTAGGAACACCGTTACTTTGTCTCCTAACTCATTTTCCTAACAAGACAACCTCAATGATAAGACGCACACTGTTTTCAATGCATTTCTGGCTAAAAGAGCTAAGATCGTGATTGTCTCTGTTGCTGAATGAGCTAGGACGCTATTCAACTCTAATCTAGGAGAGACTCACTAACTTCATGTAGGAACACCGTTACTTTGTCTCCTAACTCATTTTCCTAACAAGACAACCTCAATGATAAGACGCACACTGTTTTCAATGCATTTCTGGCTAAAAGAGCTAAGATCGTGATTGTCTCTGTTGCTGAATGAGCTAGGACGCTATTCAACTCTAATCTAAGAGAGACTCACTAACTTCATGTAGGAACACCGTTACTTTGTCTCCTAACTCATTTTCCTAACAAGACAACCTCAATGATAAGACGCACACTGTTTTCAATGCATTTCTGGCTAAAAGAGCTAAGATCGTGATTGTCTCTGTTGCTGAATGAGCTAGGACGCTATTCAACTCTAATCTAAGAGAGACTCACTAACTTCATGTAGGAACACCGTTACTTTGTCTCCTAACTCATTTTCCTAACAAGACAACCTCAATGATAAGACGCACACTGTTTTCAATGCATTTCTGGCTAAAAGAGCTAAGATCGTGATTGTCTCTGTTGCTGAATGAGCTAGGACGCTATTCAACTCTAATCTAAGAGAGACTCACTAACTTCATGTAGGAACACCGTTACTTTGTCTCCTAACTCATTTTCCTAACAAGACAACCTCAATGATAAGACGCACACTGTTTTCAATGCATTTCTGGCTAAAAGAGCTAGGATCGTGATTGTCTCTGTTGCTGAATGAGCTAGGACGCTATTCAACTCTAATATAAGAGAGACTCACTAACTTCATGTAGGAACACCGTTGCTTTGTCTCCTAACTCATTTTCCTAACAAGACAACCTCAATGATAAGACGCACACTGTTTTCAATGCATTTCTGGCTAAAAGAGCTAAGATCGTGATTGTCTCTGTTGCTGAATGAGCTAGGACGCTATTCAACTCTAATCTAAGAGAGACTCACTAACTTCATGTAGGAACACCGTTACTTTGTCTCCTAACTCATTTTCCTAACAAGACAACCTCAATGATAAGACGCACACTGTTTTCAATGCATTTCTGGCTAAAAGAGCTAGGATCGTGATTGTCTCTGTTGCTGAATGAGCTAGGACGCTATTCAACTCTAATATAAGAGAGACTCACTAACTTCATGTAGGAACACCATTACTTTGTCTCCTAACTCATTTTCCTAACAAGACAACCTCAATGATAAGACGCACACTGTTTTCAATGCATTTCTGGCTAAAAGAGCTAAGATCGTGATTGTCTCTGTTGCTGAATGAGCTAGGACGCTATTCAACTCTAATCTAAGAGAGACTCAATAACTTCATGTAGGAACACCGTTACTTTGTCTCCTAACTCATTTTCCTAACAAGACAACCTCAATGATAAGACGCACACTGTTTTCAATGCATTTCTGGCTAAAAGAGCTAAGATCGTGATTGTCTCTGTTGCTGAATGAGTTAGGACGCTATTCAACTCTAATCTAGGAGAGACTCACTAACTTCATGTAGGAACACCGTTGCTTTGTCTCCTAACTCATTTTCCTAACAAGACAACCTCAATGATAAGACGCACACTGTTTTCAATGCATTTCTGGCTAAAAGAGCTAAGATCGTGATTGTCTCTGTTGCTGAATGAGCTAGGACGCTATTCAACTCTAATCTAAGAGAGACTCACTAACTTCATGTAGGAACACCGTTACTTTGTCTCCTAACTCATTTTCCTAACAAGACAACCTCAATGATAAGACGCACACTGTTTTCAATGCATTTCTGGCTAAAAGAGCTAAGATCGTGATTGTCTCTGTTGCTGAATGAGCTAGGACGCTATTCAACTCTAATCTAAGAGAGACTCACTAACTTCATGTAGGAACCACCGTTACTTTGTCTCCTAACTCATTTTCCTAACAAGACAACCTCAATGATAAGACGCACACTGTTTTCAATGCATTTCTGGCTAAAAGAGCTAAGATCGTGATTGTCTCTGTTGCTGAATGAGCTAGGACGCTATTCAACTCTAATCTAAGAGAAACTCACTAACTTCATGTAGGAACACCGTTACTTTGTCTCCTAACTCATTTTCCTAACAAGACAACCTCAATGATAAGACGCACACTGTTTTCAATGCATTTCTGGCTAAAAGAGCTAAGATCGTGATTGTCTCTGTTGCTGAATGAGCTAGGACGCTATTCAACTCTAATCTAGGAGAGACTCACTAACTTCATGTAGGAACACCGTTGCTTTGTCTCCTAACTCATTTTCCTAACAAGACAACCTCAATGATAAGACGCACACTGTTTTTAATGCATTTCTGGCTAAAAGAGCTAAGATCGTGATTGTCTCTGTTGCTGAATGAGCTAGGACGCTATTCAACTCTAATCTAAGAGAGACTCACTAACTTCATGTAGGAACACCGTTACTTTGTCTCCTAACTCATTTTCCTAACAAGACAACCTCAATGATAAGACGCACACTGTTTTCAATGCATTTCTGGCTAAAAGAGCTAAGATCGTGATTGTCTCTGTTGCTGAATGAGCTAGGACGCTATTCAACTCTAATCTAAGAGAGACTCACTAACTTCATGTAGGAACACCGTTACTTTGTCTCCTAACTCATTTTCCTAACAAGACAACCTCAATGATAAGACGCACACTGTTTTCAATGCATTTCTGGCTAAAAGAGCTAAGATCGTGATTGTCTCTGTTGCTGAATGAGCTAGGACGCTATTCAACTCTAATCTAAGAGAGACTCACTAACTTCATGTAGGAACACCGTTACTTTGTCTCCTAACTCATTTTCCTAACAAGACAACCTCAATGATAAGACGCACACTGTTTTCAATGCATTTCTGGCTAAAAGAGCTAAGATCGTGATTGTCTCTGTTGCTGAATGAGCAAGGACGCTATTCAACTCTAATATAAGAGAGACTCACTAACTTCATGTAGGAACACCGTTGCTTTGTCTCCTAACTCATTTTCCTAACAAGACAACCTCAATGATAAGACGCACACTGTTTTCAATGCATTTCTGGCTAAAAGAGCTAAGATCGTGATTGTCTCTGTTGCTGAATGAGCTAGGACGCTATTCAACTCTAATCTAAGAGAGACTCACTAACTTCATGTAGGAACACCGTTACTTTGTCTCCTAACTCATTTTCTAACAAGACAACCTCAATGATAAGACGCACACTGTTTTCAATGCATTTCTGGCTAAAAGAGCTAAGATCGTGATTGTCTCTGTTGCTGAATGAGCTAGGACGCTATTCAACTCTAATCTAAGAGAGACTCACTAACTTCATGTAGGAACACCGTTACTTTGTCTCCTAACTCATTTTCCTAACAAGACAACCTCAATGATAAGACGCACACTGTTTTCAATGCATTTCTGGCTAAAAGAGCTAAGATCGTGATTGTCTCTGTTGCTGAATGAGCTAGGACGCTATTCAACTCTAATCTAGGAGAGACTCACTAACTTCATGTAGGAACACCGTTACTTTGTCTCCTAACTCATTTTCCTAACAAGACAACCTCAATGATAAGACGCAC
Organism: Engystomops pustulosus; assembly: GCF_040894005.1. Taxonomy (NCBI): domain Eukaryota; kingdom Metazoa; phylum Chordata; class Amphibia; order Anura; family Leptodactylidae; genus Engystomops; species Engystomops pustulosus. The sequence goes on along the minus strand of NW_027285824.1, from coordinate 17,879 downwards.
ACTGTTTTTAATGCATTTCTGGCTAAAAGAGCTAAGATCGTGATTGTCTCTGTTGCTGAATGAGCTAGGACGCTATTCAACTCTAATCTAAGAGAGACTCACTAACTTCATGTAGGAACACCGTTACTTTGTCTCCTAACTCATTTTCCTAACAAGACAACCTCAATGATAAGACGCACACTGTTTTCAATGCATTTCTGGCTAAAAGAGCTAAGATCGTGATTGTCTCTGTTGCTGAATGAGCTAGGACGCTATTCAACTCTAATCTAAGAGAGACTCACTAACTTCATGTAGGAACCACCGTTACTTTGTCTCCTAACTCATTTTCCTAACAAGACAACCTCAATGATAAGACGCACACTGTTTTCAATGCATTTCTGGCTAAAAGAGCTAAGATCGTGATTGTCTCTGTTGCTGAATGAGCTAGGACGCTATTCAACTCTAATCTAAGAGAACTCACTAACTTCATGTAGGAACACCGTTACTTTGTCTCCTAACTCATTTTCCTAACAAGACAACCTCAATGATAAGACGCACACTGTTTTCAATGCATTTCTGGCTAAAAGAGCTAAGATCGTGATTGTCTCTGTTGCTGAATGAGCTAGGACGCTATTCAACTCTAATCTAGGAGAGACTCACTAACTTCATGTAGGAACACCGTTGCTTTGTCTCCTAACTCATTTTCCTAACAAGACAACCTCAATGATAAGACGCACACTGTTTTCAATGCATTTCTGGCTAAAAGAGCTAAGATCGTGATTGTCTCTGTTGCTGAATGAGCTAGGACGCTATTCAACTCTAATCTAAGAGAGACTCACTAACTTCATGTAGGAACACCGTTACTTTGTCTCCTAACTCATTTTCCTAACAAGACAACCTCAATGATAAGACGCACACTGTTTTCAATGCATTTCTGGCTAAAAGAGCTAAGATCGTGATTGTCTCTGTTGCTGAATGAGCTAGGACGCTATTCAACTCTAATCTAAGAGAGACTCACTAACTTCATGTAGGAACACCGTTACTTTGTCTCCTAACTCATTTTCCTAACAAGACAACCTCAATGATAAGACGCACACTGTTTTCAATGCATTTCTGGCTAAAAGAGCTAAGATCGTGATTGTCTCTGTTGCTGAATGAGCTAGGACGCTATTCAACTCTAATCTAAGAGAGACTCACTAACTTCATGTAGGAACACCGTTACTTTGTCTCCTAACTCATTTTCCTAACAAGACAACCTCAATGATAAGACGCACACTGTTTTCAATGCATTTCTGGCTAAAAGAGCTAAGATCGTGATTGTCTCTGTTGCTGAATGAGCAAGGACGCTATTCAACTCTAATATAAGAGAGACTCACTAACTTCATGTAGGAACACCGTTGCTTTGTCTCCTAACTCATTTTCCTAACAAGACAACCTCAATGATAAGACGCACACTGTTTTCAATGCATTTCTGGCTAAAAGAGCTAAGATCGTGATTGTCTCTGTTGCTGAATGAGCTAGGACGCTATTCAACTCTAATCTAAGAGAGACTCACTAACTTCATGTAGGAACACCGTTACTTTGTCTCCTAACTCATTTTCTTAACAAGACAACCTCAATGATAAGACGCACACTGTTTTCAATGCATTTCTGGCTAAAAGAGCTAAGATCGTGATTGTCTCTGTTGCTGAATGAGCTAGGACGCTATTCAACTCTAATCTAAGAGAGACTCACTAACTTCATGTAGGAACACCGTTACTTTGTCTCCTAACTCATTTTCCTAACAAGACAACCTCAATGATAAGACGCACACTGTTTTCAATGCATTTCTGGCTAAAAGAGCTAAGATCGTGATTGTCTCTGTTGCTGAATGAGCTAGGACGCTATTCAACTCTAATCTAGGAGAGACTCACTAACTTCATGTAGGAACACCGTTACTTTGTCTCCTAACTCATTTTCCTAACAAGACAACCTCAATGATAAGACGCCACTGTTTTTAATGCATTTCTGGCTAAAAGAGCTAAGATCGTGATTGTCTCTGTTGCTGAATGAGCTAGGACGCTATTCAACTCTAATCTAAGAGAGACTCACTAACTTCATGTAGGAACACCGTTACTTTGTCTCCTAACTCATTTTCCTAACAAGACAACCTCAATGATAAGACGCACACTGTTTTCAATGCATTTCTGGCTAAAAGAGCTAAGATCGTGATTGTCTCTGTTGCTGAATGAGCTAGGACGCTATTCAACTCTAATCTAAGAGAGACTCACTAACTTCATGTAGGAACACCGTTACTTTGTCTCCTAACTCATTTTCCTAACAAGACAACCTCAATGATAAGACGCACACTGTTTTCAATGCATTTCTGGCTAAAAGAGCTAAGATCGTGATTGTCTCTGTTGCTGAATGAGCTAGGACGCTATTCAACTCTAATCTAAGAGAGACTCACTAACTTCATGTAGGAACACCGTTACTTTGTCTCCTAACTCATTTTCCTAACAAGACAACCTCAATGATAAGACGCACACTGTTTTCAATGCATTTCTGGCTAAAAGAGCTAAGATCGTGATTGTCTCTGTTGCTGAATGAGCTAGGACGCTATTCAACTCTAATCTAAGAGAGACTCACTAACTTCATGTAGGAACACCGTTACTTTGTCTCCTAACTCATTTTCCTAACAAGACAACCTCAATGATAAGACGCACACTGTTTTCAATGCATTTCTGGCTAAAAGAGCTAGGATCGTGATTGTCTCTGTTGCTGAATGAGCTAGGACGCTATTCAACTCTAATCTAAGAGAGACTCACTAACTTCATGTAGGAACACCGTTACTTTGTCTCCTAACTCATTTTCCTAACAAGACAACCTCAATGATAAGACGCACACTGTTTTCAATGCATTTCTGGCTAAAAGAGCTAAGATCGTGATTGTCTCTGTTGCTGAATGAGCTAGGACGCTATTCAACTCTAATCTAAGAGAGACTCACTAACTTCATGTAGGAACACCGTTACTTTGTCTCCTAACTCATTTTCCTAACAAGACAACCTCAATGATAAGACGCACACTGTTTTCAATGCATTTCTGGCTAAAAGAGCTAAGATCGTGATTGTCTCTGTTGCTGAATGAGCTAGGACGCTATTCAACTCTAATCTAGGAGAGACTCACTAACTTCATGTAGGAACACCGTTACTTTGTCTCCTAACTCATTTTCCTAACAAGACAACCTCAATGATAAGACGCACACTGTTTTCAATGCATTTCTGGCTAAAAGAGCTAAGATCGTGATTGTCTCTGTTGCTGAATGAGCTAGGACGCTATTCAACTCTAATCTAGGAGAGACTCACTAACTTCATGTAGGAACACCGTTGCTTTGTCTCCTAACTCATTTTCCTAACAAGACAACCTCAATGATAAGACGCACACTGTTTTTAATGCATTTCTGGCTAAAAGAGCTAAGATCGTGATTGTCTCTGTTGCTGAATGAGCTAGGACGCTATTCAACTCTAATCTAAGAGAGACTCACTAACTTCATGTAGGAACACCGTTACTTTGTCTCCTAACTCATTTTCCTAACAAGACAACCTCAATGATAAGACGCACACTGTTTTCAATGCATTTCTGGCTAAAAGAGCTAAGATCGTGATTGTCTCTGTTGCTGAATGAGCTAGGACGCTATTCAACTCTAATCTAAGAGAGACTCACTAACTTCCTGTAGGAACACCGTTACTTTGTCTCCTAACTCATTTTCCTAACAAGACAACCTCAATGATAAGACGCACACTGTTTTCAATGCATTTCTGGCTAAAAGAGCTAAGATCGTGATTGTCTCTGTTGCTGAATGAGCTAGGACGCTATTCAACTCTAATCTAAGAGAGACTCACTAACTTCATGTAGGAACACCGTTACTTTGTCTCCTAACTCATTTTCCTAACAAGACAACCTCAATGATAAGACGCACACTGTTTTCAATGCATTTCTGGCTAAAAGAGCTAGGATCGTGATTGTCTCTGTTGCTGAATGAGCTAGGACGCTATTCAACTCTAATATAAGAGAGACTCACTAACTTCATGTAGGAACACCGTTGCTTTGTCTCCTAACTCATTTTCCTAACAAGACAACCTCAATGATAAGACGCACACTGTTTTCAATGCATTTCTGGCTAAAAGAGCTAAGATCGTGATTGTCTCTGTTGCTGAATGAGCTAGGACGCTATTCAACTCTAATCTAAGAGAGACTCACTAACTTCATGTAGGAACACCGTTACTTTGTCTCCTAACTCATTTTCCTAACAAGACAACCTCAATGATAAGACGCACACTGTTTTCAATGCATTTCTGGCTAAAAGAGCTAGGATCGTGATTGTCTCTGTTGCTGAATGAGCTAGGACGCTATTCAACTCTAATATAAGAGAGACTCACTAACTTCATGTAGGAACACCATTACTTTGTCTCCTAACTCATTTTCCTAACAAGACAACCTCAATGATAAGACGCACACTGTTTTCAATGCATTTCTGGCTAAAAGAGCTAAGATCGTGATTGTCTCTGTTGCTGAATGAGCTAGGACGCTATTCAACTCTAATCTAAGAGAGACTCAATAACTTCATGTAGGAACACCGTTACTTTGTCTCCTAACTCATTTTCCTAACAAGACAACCTCAATGATAAGACGCACACTGTTTTCAATGCATTTCTGGCTAAAAGAGCTAAGATCGTGATTGTCTCTGTTGCTGAATGAGTTAGGACGCTATTCAACTCTAATCTAGGAGAGACTCACTAACTTCATGTAGGAACACCGTTGCTTTGTCTCCTAACTCATTTTCCTAACAAGACAACCTCAATGATAAGACGCACACTGTTTTCAATGCATTTCTGGCTAAAAGAGCTAAGATCGTGATTGTCTCTGTTGCTGAATGAGCTAGGACGCTATTCAACTCTAATCTAAGAGAGACTCACTAACTTCATGTAGGAACACCGTTACTTTGTCTCCTAACTCATTTTCCTAACAAGACAACCTCAATGATAAGACGCACACTGTTTTCAATGCATTTCTGGCTAAAAGAGCTAAGATCGTGATTGTCTCTGTTGCTGAATGAGCTAGGACGCTATTCAACTCTAATCTAAGAGAGACTCACTAACTTCATGTAGGAACCACCGTTACTTTGTCTCCTAACTCATTTTCCTAACAAGACAACCTCAATGATAAGACGCACACTGTTTTCAATGCATTTCTGGCTAAAAGAGCTAAGATCGTGATTGTCTCTGTTGCTGAATGAGCTAGGACGCTATTCAACTCTAATCTAAGAGAAACTCACTAACTTCATGTAGGAACACCGTTACTTTGTCTCCTAACTCATTTTCCTAACAAGACAACCTCAATGATAAGACGCACACTGTTTTCAATGCATTTCTGGCTAAAAGAGCTAAGATCGTGATTGTCTCTGTTGCTGAATGAGCTAGGACGCTATTCAACTCTAATCTAGGAGAGACTCACTAACTTCATGTAGGAACACCGTTGCTTTGTCTCCTAACTCATTTTCCTAACAAGACAACCTCAATGATAAGACGCACACTGTTTTTAATGCATTTCTGGCTAAAAGAGCTAAGATCGTGATTGTCTCTGTTGCTGAATGAGCTAGGACGCTATTCAACTCTAATCTAAGAGAGACTCACTAACTTCATGTAGGAACACCGTTACTTTGTCTCCTAACTCATTTTCCTAACAAGACAACCTCAATGATAAGACGCACACTGTTTTCAATGCATTTCTGGCTAAAAGAGCTAAGATCGTGATTGTCTCTGTTGCTGAATGAGCTAGGACGCTATTCAACTCTAATCTAAGAGAGACTCACTAACTTCATGTAGGAACACCGTTACTTTGTCTCCTAACTCATTTTCCTAACAAGACAACCTCAATGATAAGACGCACACTGTTTTCAATGCATTTCTGGCTAAAAGAGCTAAGATCGTGATTGTCTCTGTTGCTGAATGAGCTAGGACGCTATTCAACTCTAATCTAAGAGAGACTCACTAACTTCATGTAGGAACACCGTTACTTTGTCTCCTAACTCATTTTCCTAACAAGACAACCTCAATGATAAGACGCACACTGTTTTCAATGCATTTCTGGCTAAAAGAGCTAAGATCGTGATTGTCTCTGTTGCTGAATGAGCAAGGACGCTATTCAACTCTAATATAAGAGAGACTCACTAACTTCATGTAGGAACACCGTTGCTTTGTCTCCTAACTCATTTTCCTAACAAGACAACCTCAATGATAAGACGCACACTGTTTTCAATGCATTTCTGGCTAAAAGAGCTAAGATCGTGATTGTCTCTGTTGCTGAATGAGCTAGGACGCTATTCAACTCTAATCTAAGAGAGACTCACTAACTTCATGTAGGAACACCGTTACTTTGTCTCCTAACTCATTTTCTTAACAAGACAACCTCAATGATAAGACGCACACTGTTTTCAATGCATTTCTGGCTAAAAGAGCTAAGATCGTGATTGTCTCTGTTGCTGAATGAGCTAGGACGCTATTCAACTCTAATCTAAGAGAGACTCACTAACTTCATGTAGGAACACCGTTACTTTGTCTCCTAACTCATTTTCCTAACAAGACAACCTCAATGATAAGACGCACACTGTTTTCAATGCATTTCTGGCTAAAAGAGCTAAGATCGTGATTGTCTCTGTTGCTGAATGAGCTAGGACGCTATTCAACTCTAATCTAGGAGAGACTCACTAACTTCATGTAGGAACACCGTTACTTTGTCTCCTAACTCATTTTCCTAACAAGACAACCTCAATGATAAGACGCACACTGTTTTTAATGCATTTCTGGCTAAAAGAGCTAAGATCGTGATTGTCTCTGTTGCTGAATGAGCTAGGACGCTATTCAACTCTAATCTAAGAGAGACTCACTAACTTCATGTAGGAACACCGTTACTTTGTCTCCTAACTCATTTTCCTAACAAGACAACCTCAATGATAAGACGCACACTGTTTTCAATGCATTTCTGGCTAAAAGAGCTAAGATCGTGATTGTCTCTGTTGCTGAATGAGCTAGGACGCTATTCAACTCTAATCTAAGAGAGACTCACTAACTTCATGTAGGAACACCGTTACTTTGTCTCCTAACTCATTTTCCTAACAAGACAACCTCAATGATAAGACGCACACTGTTTTCAATGCATTTCTGGCTAAAAGAGCTAAGATCGTGATTGTCTCTGTTGCTGAATGAGCTAGGACGCTATTCAACTCTAATCTAAGAGAGACTCACTAACTTCATGTAGGAACACCGTTACTTTGTCTCCTAACTCATTTTCCTAACAAGACAACCTCAATGATAAGACGCACACTGTTTTCAATGCATTTCTGGCTAAAAGAGCTAGGATCGTGATTGTCTCTGTTGCTGAATGAGCTAGGACGCTATTCAACTCTAATATAAGAGAGACTCACTAACTTCATGTAGGAACACCGTTGCTTTGTCTCCTAACTCATTTTCCTAACAAGACAACCTCAATGATAAGACGCACACTGTTTTCAATGCATTTCTGGCTAAAAGAGCTAAGATCGTGATTGTCTCTGTTGCTGAATGAGCTAGGACGCTATTCAACTCTAATCTAAGAGAGACTCACTAACTTCATGTAGGAACACCGTTACTTTGTCTCCTAACTCATTTTCCTAACAAGACAACCTCAATGATAAGACGCACACTGTTTTCAATGCATTTCTGGCTAAAAGAGCTAAGATCGTGATTGTCTCTGTTGCTGAATGAGCTAGGACGCTATTCAACTCTAATCTAAGAGAGACTCACTAACTTCATGTAGGAACACCGTTACTTTGTCCCCTAACTCATTTTCCTAACAAGACAACCTCAATGATAAGACGCACACTGTTTTCAATGCATTTCTGGCTAAAAGAGCTAGGATCGTGATTGTCTCTGTTGCTGAATGAGCTAGGACGCTATTCAACTCTAATATAAAAGAGACTCACTAACTTCATGTAGGAACACCGTTGCTTTGTCTCCTAACTCATTTTCCTAACAAGACAACCTCAATGATAAGACGCACACTGTTTTCAATGCATTTCTGGCTAAAAGAGCTAAGATCGTGATTGTCTCTGTTGCTGAATGAGCTAGGACGCTATTCAACTCTAATCTAGGAGAGACTCACTAACTTCATGTAGGAACACCGTTGCTTTGTCTCCTAACTCATTTTCCTAACAAGACAACCTCAATGATAAGACGCACACTGTTTTCAATGCATTTCTGGCTAAAAGAGCTAAGATCGTGATTGTCTCTGTTGCTGAATGAGCTAGGACGCTATTCAACTCTAATCTAAGAGAGACTCACTAACTTCATGTAGGAACACCGTTACTTTGTCTCCTAACTCATTTTCCTAACAAGACAACCTCAATGATAAGACGCACACTGTTTTCAATGCATTTCTGGCTAAAAGAGCTAGGATCATGATTGTCTCTGTTGCTGAATGAGCTAGGATGCTATTCAACTCTAATATAAAAGAGACTCACTAACTTCATGTAGGAACACCGTTGCTTTGTCTCCTAACTCATTTTCCTAACAAGACAACCTCAATGATAAGACGCACACTGTTTTCAATGCATTTCTGGCTAAAAGAGCTAAGATCGTGATTGTCTCTGTTGCTGAATGAGCTAGGACGCTATTCAACTCTAATCTAAGAGAGACTCACTAACTTCATGTAGGAACACCGTTACTTTGTCTCCTAACTCATTTTCCTAACAAGACAACCTCAATGATAAGATGCACACTGTTTTCAATGCATTTCTGGCTAAAAGAGCTAAGATCGTGATTGTCTCTGTTGCTGAATGAGCTAGGACGCTATTCAACTCTAATATAAGAGAGACTCACTAACTTCATGTAGGAACACCGTTGCTTTGTCTCCTAACTCATTTTCCTAACAAGACAACCTCAATGATAAGACGCACACTGTTTTCAATGCATTTCTGGCTAAAAGAGCTAAGATCGTGATTGTCTCTGTTGCTGAATGAGCTAGGACGCTATTCAACTCTAATCTAAGAGAGACTCACTAACTTCATGTAGGAACACCGTTACTTTGTCTCCTAACTCATTTTCCTAACAAGACAACCTCAATGATAAGACGCACACTGTTTTCAATGCATTTCTGGCTAAAAGAGCTAAGATCGTGATTGTCTCTGTTGCTGAATGAGCTAGGACGCTATTCAACTCTAATCTAAGAGAGACTCACTAACTTCATGTAGGAACACCGTTACTTTGTCTCCTAACTCATTTTCCTAACAAGACAACCTCAATGATAAGACGCACACTGTTTTCAATGCATTTCTGGCTAAAAGAGCTAAGATCGTGATTGTCTCTGTTGCTGAATGAGCTAGGACGCTATTCAACTCTAATCTAAGAGAGACTCACTAACTTCATGTAGGAACACCGTTACTTTGTCTCCTAACTCATTTTCCTAACAAGACAACCTCAATGATAAGACGCACACTGTTTTCAATGCATTTCTGGCTAAAAGAGCTAAGATCGTGATTGTCTCTGTTGCTGAATGAGCTAGGACGCTATTCAACTCTAATCTAGGAGAGACTCACTAACTTCATGTAGGAACACCGTTGCTTTGTCTCCTAACTCATTTTCCTAACAAGACAACCTCAATGATAAGACGCACACTGTTTTCAATGCATTTCTGGCTAAAAGAGCTAAGATCGTGATTGTCTCTGTTGCTGAATGAGCTAGGACGCTATTCAACTCTAATCTAAGAGAGACTCACTAACTTCATGTAGGAACACCGTTACTTTGTCTCCTAACTCATTTTCCTAACAAGACAACCTCAATGATAAGACGCACACTGTTTTCAATGCATTTCTGGCTAAAAGAGCTAGGATCGTGATTGTCTCTGTTGCTGAATGAGCTAGGACGCTATTCAACTCTAATATAAAAGAGACTCACTAACTTCATGTAGGAACACCGTTGCTTTGTCTCCTAACTCATTTTCCTAACAAGACAACCTCAATGATAAGACGCACACTGTTTTCAATGCATTTCTGGCTAAAAGAGCTAAGATCGTGATTGTCTCTGTTGCTGAATGAGCTAGGACGCTATTCAACTCTAATCTAAGAGAGACTCACTAACTTCATGTAGGAACACCGTTACTTTGTCTCCTAACTCATTTTCCTAACAAGACAACCTCAATGATAAGACGCACACTGTTTTCAATGCATTTCTGGCTAAAAGAGCTAAGATCGTGATTGTCTCTGTTGCTGAATGAGCTAGGACGCTATTCAACTCTAATCTAAGAGAGACTCACTAACTTCATGTAGGAACACCGTTACTTTGTCTCCTAACTCATTTTCCTAACAAGACAACCTCAATGATAAGACGCACACTGTTTTCAATGCATTTCTGGCTAAAAGAGCTAAGATCGTGATTGTCTCTGTTGCTGAATGAGCTAGGACGCTATTCAACTCTAATCTAAGAGAGACTCACTAACTTCATGTAGGAACACCGTTACTTTGTCTCCTAACTTATTTTCCTAACAAGACAACCTCAATGATAAGACGCACACTGTTTTCAATGCATTTCTGGCTAAAACAGCTAAGATCGTGATTGTCTCTGTTGCTGAATGAGCTAGGACGCTATTCAACTCTAATATAAGAGAGACTCACTAACTTCATGTAGGAACACCGTTGCTTTGTCTCCTAACTCATTTTCCTAACAAGACAACCTCAATGATAAGACGCACACTGTTTTCAATGCATTTCTGGCTAAAAGAGCTAAGATCGTGATTGTCTCTGTTGCTGAATGAGCTAGGACGCTATTCAACTCTAATCTAAGAGAGACTCACTAACTTCATGTAGGAACACCGTTACTTTGTCTCCTAACTCATTTTCCTAACAAGACAACCTCAATGATAAGACGCACACTGTTTTCAATGCATTTCTGGCTAAAAGAGCTAGGATCGTGATTGTCTCTGTTGCTGAATGAGCTAGGACGCTATTCAACTCTAATATAAAAGAGACTCACTAACTTCATGTAGGAACACCGTTGCTTTGTCTCCTAACTCATTTTCCTAACAAGACAACCTCAATGATAAGACGCACACTGTTTTCAATGCATTTCTGGCTAAAAGAGCTAAGATCGTGATTGTCTCTGTTGCTGAATGAGCTAGGACGCTATTCAACTGTAATCTAAGAGAGACTCACTAACTTCATGTAGGAACACCGTTACTTTGTCTCCTAACTCATTTTCCTAACAAGACAACCTCAATGATAAGACGCACACTGTTTTCAATGCATTTCTGGCTAAAAGAGCTAAGATCGTGATTGTCTCTGTTGCTGAATGAGCTAGGACGCTATTCAACTCTAATATAAGAGAGACTCACTAACTTCATGTAGGAACACCGTTGCTTTGTCTCCTAACTAATTTTCCTAACAAGACAACCTCAATGATAAGACGCACACTGTTTTCAATGCATTTCTGGCTAAAAGAGCTAAGATCGTGATTGTCTCTGTTGCTGAATGAGCTAGGACGCTATTCAACTCTAATCTAGGAGAGACTCACTAACTTCATGTAGGAACACCGTTACTTTGTCTCCTAACTCATTTTCCTAACAAGACAACCTCAATGATAAGACGCACACTGTTTTCAATGCATTTCTGGCTAAAAGAGCTAAGATCGTGATTGTCTCTGTTGCTTAATGAGCTAGGACGCTATTCAACTCTAATCTAAGAGAGACTCACTAACTTCATGTAGGAACACCGTTGCTTTGTCTCCTAACTAATTTTCCTAACAAGACAACCTCAATGATAAGACGCACACTGTTTTCAATGCATTTCTGGCTAAAAGAGCTAAGATCGTGATTGTCTCTGTTGCTGAATGAGCTAGGACGCTATTCAACTCTAATCTAAGAGAGACTCACTAACTTCATGTAGGAACACCGTTACTTTGTCTCCTAACTCATTTTCCTAACAAGTCAACCTCAATGATAAGACGCACACTGTTTTCAATGCATTTCTGGCTAAAAGAGCTAAGATCGTGATTGTCTCTGTTGCTGAATGAGCTAGGACGCTATTCAACTCTAATCTAAGAGAGACTCACTAACTTCATGTAGGAACACCGTTGCTTTGTCTCCTAACTCATTTTCCTAACAAGACAACCTCAATGATAAGACGCACACTGTTTTCAATGCATTTCTGGCTAAAAGAGCTAAGATCGTGATTGTCTCTGTTGCTGAATGAGCTAGGACGCTATTCAACTCTAATCTAAGAGAGACTCACTAACTTCATGTAGGAACACCGTTACTTTGTCTCCTAACTCATTTTCCTAACAAGACAACCTCAATGATAAGACGCACACTGTTTTCAATGCATTTCTGGCTAAAAGAGCTAAGATCGTGATTGTCTCTGTTGCTGAATGAGCTAGGACGCTATTCAACTCTAATATAAGAGAGACTCACTAACTTCATGTAGGAACACCGTTACTTTGTCTCCTAACTCATTTTCCTAACAAGACAACCTCAATGATAAGACGCACACTGTTTTCAATGCATTTCTGGCTAAAAGAGCTAAGATCGTGATTGTCTCTGTTGCTGAATGAGCTAGGACGCTATTCAACTCTAATCTAAGAGAGACTCACTAACTTCATGTAGGAACACCGTTACTTTGTCTCCTAACTCATTTTCCTAACAAGACAACCTCAATGATAAGACGCACACTGTTTTCAATGCATTTCTGGCTAAAAGAGCTAACATCGTGATGTCTCTGTTGCTGAATGAGCTAGGACGCTATTCAACTCTAATCTAAGAGAGACTCACTAACTTCATGTAGGAACACCGTTACTTTGTCTCCTAACTCATTTTCCTAACAAGACAACCTCAATGATAAGACGCACACTGTTTTCAATGCATTTCTGGCTAAAAGAGCTAAGATCGTGATTGTCTCTGTTGCTGAATGAGCTAGGACGCTAATCAACTCTAATCTAAGAGAGACTCACTAACTTCATGTAGGAACACCGTTACTTTGTCTCCTAACTCATTTTCCTAACAAGACAACCTCAATGATAAGACGCACACTGTTTTCAATGCATTTCTGGCTAAAAGAGCTAGGATCGTGATTGTCTCTGTTGCTGAATGAGCTAGGACGCTATTCAACTCTAATATAAGAGAGACTCACTAACTTCATGTAGGAACACCGTTGCTTTGTCTCCTAACTCATTTTCCTAACAAGACAACCTCAATGATAAGACGCACACTGTTTTCAATGCATTTCTGGCTAAAAGAGCTAAGATCGTTATTGTCTCTGTTGCTGAATGAGCTAGGACGCTATTCAACTCTAATCTAAGAGAGACTCACTAACTTCATGTAGGAACACCGTTGCTTTGTCTCCTAACTCATTTTCCTAACAAGACAACCTCAATGATAAGACGCACACTGTTTTCAATGCATTTCTGGCTAAAAGAGCTAAGATCGTGATTGTCTCTGTTGCTGAATGAGCTAGGACGCTATTCAACTCTAATCTAAGAGAGACTCACTAACTCATGTAGGAACACCGTTACTTTGTCTCCTAACTCATTTTCCTAACAAGACAACCTCAATGATAAGACGCACACTGTTTTCAATGCATTTCTGGCTAAAAGAGCTAAGATCGTGATTGTCTCAGTTGCTGAATGAGCTAGGACGCTATTCAACTCTAATCTAGGAGAGACTCACTAACTTCATGTAGGAACACCGTTGCTTTGTCTCCTAACTCATTTTCCTAACAAGACAACCTCAATGATTAAGACGCACACTGTTTTCAATGCATTTCTGGCTAAAAAGAGCTAAGATCGTGATTGTCTCTGTTGCTGAATGAGCTAGACGCTATTTCAACTCTAATCTAAGAGAGACTCACTAACTTCATGTAGGAACACCGTTACTTTGTCTCCTAACTCATTTTCCTAACAAGACAACCTCAATGATAAGACGCACACTGTTTTCAATGCATTTCTGGCTAAAGAGCTAAGGATCGTGATTGTCTCTGTTGCTGAATGAGCTAGGACGCTATTCAACTCTAATCTAGGAGAGACTCACTAACTTCCATGTAGGAACACCATGACTTTGTCTCCTAACTCATTTTCCTAACAAGACAACCTCAATGATAAGACGCACACTGTTTTTAATGCATTTCTGGCTAAAAGAGCTAAGATCGTGATTGTCTCTGTTGCTGAATGAGCTAGGACGCTATTCAACTCTAATCTAAGAGAGACTCACTAACTTCATGTAGGAACACCGTTACTTTGTCTCCTAACTCATTTTCCTAGCAAGACAACCTCAATGATAAGACGCACACTGTTTTCAATGCATTTCTGGCTAAAAGAGCTAAGATCGTGATTGTCTCTGTTGCTGAATGAGCTAGGACGCTATTCAACTCTAATCTAGAGAGACTCACTAACTTCATGTAGGAACACCGTTGCTTTGTCTCCTAACTCATTTTCCTAACAAGACAACCTCAATGATAAGACGCACACTGTTTCAATGCATTTCTGGCTAAAAGAGCTAAGATCGTGATTGTCTCTGTTGCTGAATGAGCTAGGACGCTATTCAACTCTAATCTAAGAGAGACTCACTAACTTCATGTAGGAACACCGTTACTTTGTCTCCTAACTCATTTTCCTAACAAGACAACCTCAATGATAAGACGCACACTGTTTTCAATGCATTTCTGGCTAAAAGAGCTAAGATCGTGATTGTCTCTGTTGCTGAATGAGCTAGGACGCTATTCAACTCTAATCTAGGAGAGACTCACTAACTTCATGTAGGAACACCGTTGCTTTGTCTCCTAACTCATTTTCCTAACAAGACAACCTCAATGATAAGACGCACACTGTTTTTCAATGCATTTCTGGCTAAAAGAGCTAAGATCGTGATTGTCTCTGTTGCTGAATGAGCTAGGACGCTATTCAACTCTAATCTAAGAGAGACTCACTAACTTCATGTAGGAACACCGTTACTTTGTCTCCTAACTCATTTTCCTAACAAGACAACCTCAATGATAAGACGCACACTGTTTTCAATGCATTTCTGGCTAAAAGGACCTAGATCGTGAATTGTCTCTGTTGCTGAATGAGCTAGGACGCTATTCAACTCTAATCTAAGAGAGACTCACTAACTTCCTGTAGGAACACCGTTACTTTGTCTCCTAACTCATTTTCCTAACAAGACAACCTCAATGATAAGACGCACACTGTTTTCAATGCATTTCTGGCTAAAAGAGCTAAGATCGTGATTGTCTCTGTTGCTGAATGAGCTAGGACGCTATTCAACTCTAATCTAAGAGAGACTCACTAACTTCATGTAGGAACACCGTTACTTTGTCTCCTAACTCATTTTCCTAACAAGACAACCTCAATGATAAGACGCACACTGTTTTCAATGCATTTCTGGCTAAAAGAGCTAGGATCGTGATTGTCTCTGTTGCTGAATGAGCTAGGACGCTATTCAACTCTAATATAAGAGAGACTCACTAACTTCATGTAGGAACACCGTTGCTTTGTCTCCTAAACTCATTTTCCTAACAAGACAACCTCAATGATAAGACGCACACTGTTTTCAATGCATTTCTGGCTAAAAGAGCTAAGATCGTGATTGTCTCTGTTGCTGAATGAGCTAGGACGCTATTCAACTCTAATCTAAGAGAGACTCACTAACTTCATGTAGGAACACCGTTACTTTGTCTCCTAACTCATTTTCCTAACAAGACAACCTCAATGATAAGACGCACACTGTTTTTCAATGCATTTCTGGCTAAAAGAGCTAAGATCGTGATTGTCTCTGTTGCTGAATGAGCTAGGACGCTATTCAACTCTAATCTAGAGAGACTCACTAACTTCATGTAGGAACACCGTTACTTTGTCTCCTAACTCATTTTCCTAACAAGACAACCTCAATGATAAGACGCACACTGTTTTCAATGCATTTCTGGCTAAAAAGAGCTAAGATCGTGATTGTCTCTGTTGCTGAATGAGCTAGGACGCTATTCAACTCTAATCTAAGAGAGACTCACTAACTTCATGTAGGAACACCGTTACTTTGTCTCCTAACTCATTTTCCTAACAAGACAACCTCAATGATAAGACGCACACTGTTTTCAATGCATTTCTGGCTAAAAGAGCTAAGATCGTGATTGTCTCTGTTGCTGAATGAGCTAGGACGCTATTCAACTCTAATCTAGAGAGACTCACTAACTTCATGTAGGAACACCGTTACTTTGTCTCCTAACTCATTTTCCTAACAAGACAACCTCAATGATAAGACGCACACTGTTTTCAATGCATTTCTGGCTAAAAGAGCTAAGATCGTGATTGTCTCTGTTGCTGAATGAGCTAGGACGCTATTCAACTCTAATCTAAGAGAGACTCACTAACTTCATGTAGGAACACCGTTACTTTGTCTCCTAACTCATTTTCCTAACAAGACAACCTCAATGATAAGACGCACACTGTTTTCAATGCATTTCTGGCTAAAAGAGCTAAGATCGTGATTGTCTCTGTTGCTGAATGAGCTAGGACGCTATTCAACTCTAATCTAAGAGAGACTCACTAACTTCATGTAGGAACACCGTTACTTTGTCTCCTAACTCATTTTCCAACAAGACAACCTCAATGATAAGACGCACACTGTTTTCAATGCATTTCTGGCTAAAAGAGCTAAGATCGTGATTGTCTCTGTTGCTGAATGAGCTAGGACGCTATTCAACTCTAATCTAAGAGAGACTCACTAACTTCATGTAGGAACACCGTTGCTTTGTCTCCTAACTCATTTTCCTAACAAGACAACCTCAATGATAAGACGCACACTGTTTTCAATGCATTTCTGGCTAAAAGAGCTAAGATCGTGATTGTCTCTGTTGCTGAATGAGCTAGGACGCTATTCAACTCTAATCTAAGAGAGACTCACTAACTTCATGTAGGAACACCGTTACTTTGTCTCCTAACTCATTTCCTAACAAGACAACCTCAATGATAAGACGCACACTGTTTTCAATGCATTTCTGGCTAAAAGAGCTAGGATCGTGATTGTCTCTGTTGCTGAATGAGCTAGGACGCTATTCAACTCTAATCTAAAAGAGACTCACTAACTTCATGTAGGAACACCGTTGCTTTGTCTCCTAACTCATTTTCCTAACAAGACAACCTCAATGATAAGACGCACACTGTTTTCAATGCATTTCTGGCTAAAAGAGCTAAGATCGTGATTGTCCCTGTTGCTGAATGAGCTAGGACGCTATTCAACTCTAATCTAAGAGAGACTCACTAACTTCATGTAGGAACACCGTTACTTTGTCTCCTAACTCATTTTCCTAACAAGACAACCTCAATGATAAGACGCACACTGTTTTCAATGCATTTCTGGCTAAAAGAGCTAAGATCGTGATTGTCTCTGTTGCTGAATGAGCTAGGACGCTATTCAACTCTAATATAAGAGAGACTCACTAACTTCATGTAGGAACACCGTTGCTTTGTCTCCTAACTCTTTTCCTAACAAGACAACCTCAATGATAAGACGCACACTGTTTTCAATGCATTTCTGGCTAAAAGAGCTAAGATCGTGATTGTCTCTGTTGCTGAATGAGCTAGGACGCTATTCAACTCTAATATAAGAGAGACTCACTAACTTCATGTAGGAACACCGTTACTTTGTTCTCCTAACTCATTTTCCTAACAAGACAACCTCAATGATAAGACGCACACTGTTTTCAATGCATTTCTGGCTAAAAGAGCTAAGATCGTGATTGTCTCTGTTGCTGAAATGAGCTAGGACGCTATTCAACTCTAATCTAGGAGAGACTCACTAACTTCATGTAGGAACACCGTTACTTTGTCTCCTAACTCATTTTCCCTAACAAG
>NW_027285823.1:0-22344 GCF_040894005.1 Engystomops pustulosus | reverse complement strand
AACCATAGAGATGAGCGAACATGCTCGTCCGAGCTTGATGCTCGGTCGAGCATTAGGGTACTCGAAACTGCTCGTTACTCGGACGAATACTTCGCCCGCTCGAGAAAATGGCAGCTCCCGCCGTTTTGCTTTTTGGCGGCCAGAAACAGAGCCAATCACAAGCCAGGAGACTCTGCACTCCACCCAGCATGACGTGGTACCCTTACACGTCGATAGCAGTGGTTGGCTGGCCAGATCAGGTGACCCTGGGATAGACTAGCCGCTGGCCGCGCTGCTCGGATCATTCTGTCTCTGGATGCCGCTAGGGAGAGAGCTGCTGCTGGTCAGGGAAAGCGTTAGGGTGTTCTATTAGCTTACTGTTAGGCAGGAGTGATTCTCCAAGAACCCAACAGCCCTTCTTAGGGCTACAATAACGTTCTACTTTTTTTATTTTAATTTGCATCTATTACCATTTTGTGAGGAATTAGCAGGGGGACTTGCTACCGTTGTGTTTAGCTCTTAGTGGCACACATATCCATAGCAAAGACCGAAGTGGGAAAATTCAGTAGGGGTTGGATTTCTATTAGGCAATAACTCAGTGTCATCTCATCTGGCATAGTAGTGTGCTTCCTTTGATACTTGGCTAGAAAATAGCCATAGGAGAATACAAACAGCTTCTTGAAGCCTACAGTAGCGTTCTATATATTTGATTTCTGGTTGATCTGCTGGTGGCTGTAGTTTCTGCAGTGCATGTACTTGCCAATTCTGAGCAATTTGTAGTGAGACTTGCGACCGCTGTGTTCTGCGCTTAGTGGCGCACATATCCATAGCAAAGGCCGAAGTGGGAAAATTCAGTAGGGGTTGGATTTCTATTAGGCAATAACTCAGTGTCATCTCATCTGGCATAGTAGTGTGCTTCCTTTGATACTTGGCTAGAAAATAGCCATAGGAGAATACAAACAGCTTCTTGAAGCCTACAGTAGCGTTCTATATATTTGATTTCTGGTTGATCTGCTGGTGGCTGTAGTTTCTGCAGTGCATGTACTTGCCAATTCTGAGCAATTTGTAGTGAGACTTGCGACCGCTGTGTTCTGCGCTTAGTGGCGCACATATCCATAGCAAAGGCCGAAGTGGGAAAATTCAGTAGGGGTTGGATTTCTATTAGGCAATAACTCAGTGTCATCTCATCTGGCATAGTAGTGTGCTTCCTTTGATACTTGGCTAGAAAATAGCCATAGGAGAATACAAACAGCTTCTTGAAGCCTACAGTAGCGTTCTATATATTTGATTTCTGGTTGATCTGCTGGTGGCTGTAGTTTCTGCAGTGCATGTACTTGCCAATTCTGAGCAATTTGTAGTGAGACTTGCGACCGCTGTGTTCTGCGCTTAGTGGCGCACATATCCATAGCAAAGGCCGAAGTGGGAAAATTCAGTAGGGGTTGGATTTCTATTAGGCAATAACTCAGTGTCATCTCATCTGGCATAGTAGTGTGCTTCCTTTGATACTTGGCTAGAAAATAGCCATAGGAGAATACAAACAGCTTCTTGAAGCCTACAGTAGCGTTCTATATATTTGATTTCTGGTTGATCTGCTGGTGGCTGTAGTTTCTGCAGTGCATGTACTTGCCAATTCTGAGCAATTTGTAGTGAGACTTGCGACCGCTGTGTTCTGCGCTTAGTGGCGCACATATCCATAGCAAAGGCCGAAGTGGGAAAATTCAGTAGGGGTTGGATTTCTATTAGGCAATAACTCAGTGTCATCTCATCTGGCATAGTAGTGTGCTTCCTTTGATACTTGGCTAGAAAATAGCCATAGGAGAATACAAACAGCTTCTTGAAGCCTACAGTAGCGTTCTATATATTTGATTTCTGGTTGATCTGCTGGTGGCTGTAGTTTCTGCAGTGCATGTACTTGCCAATTCTGAGCAATTTGTAGTGAGACTTGCGACCGCTGTGTTCTGCGCTTAGTGGCGCACATATCCATAGCAAAGGCCGAAGTGGGAAAATTCAGTAGGGGTTGGATTTCTATTAGGCAATAACTCAGTGTCATCTCATCTGGCATAGTAGTGTGCTTCCTTTGATACTTGGCTAGAAAATAGCCATAGGAGAATACAAACAGCTTCTTGAAGCCTACAGTAGCGTTCTATATATTTGATTTCTGGTTGATCTGCTGGTGGCTGTAGTTTCTGCAGTGCATGTACTTGCCAATTCTGAGCAATTTGTAGTGAGACTTGCGACCGCTGTGTTCTGCGCTTAGTGGCGCACATATCCATAGCAAAGGCCGAAGTGGGAAAATTCAGTAGGGGTTGGATTTCTATTAGGCAATAACTCAGTGTCATCTCATCTGGCATAGTAGTGTGCTTCCTTTGATACTTGGCTAGAAAATAGCCATAGGAGAATACAAACAGCTTCTTGAAGCCTACAGTAGCGTTCTATATATTTGATTTCTGGTTGATCTGCTGGTGGCTGTAGTTTCTGCAGTGCATGTACTTGCCAATTCTGAGCAATTTGTAGTGAGACTTGCGACCGCTGTGTTCTGCGCTTAGTGGCGCACATATCCATAGCAAAGGCCGAAGTGGCAAAATTCAGTAGGGGTTGGATTTCTATTAGGCAATAACTCAGTGTCATCTCATCTGGCATAGTAGTGTGCTTCCTTTGATACTTGGCTAGAAAATAGCCATAGGAGAATACAAACAGCTTCTTGAAGCCTACAGTAGCGTTCTATATATTTGATTTCTGGTTGATCTGCTGGTGGCTGTAGTTTCTGCAGTGCATGTACTTGCCAATTCTGAGCAATTTGTAGTGAGACTTGCGACCGCTGTGTTCTGCGCTTAGTGGCGCACATATCCATAGCAAAGGCCGAAGTGGCAAAATTCAGTAGGGGTTGGATTTCTATTAGGCACTAACTCAGTGTCATCTCATCTGGCATAGTAGTGTGCTTCCTTTGATACTTGGCTAGAAAATAGCCATAGCAATAGGATAGGATTGTTTGGTTTTAAAAACTCAAAAAAAAAACAAAAAACACAAAAAAAAAAAAAAAACACAAAAAAACACAAAAAAAAACAAAAAGAAGTAAAAAAAAAAAAAAAGTTATAACTCTCATTTTAAAAATGTTTAACCCGAGGCCTAGGGGTAGAGGACGAGGGCGGGGACGTGGGCGTCCAACTACTGCAGGGGTCAGAGGCCGTGGTCCTGGGCGGGGTGAGACACCACCTGCTGATGAGGGAGCAGGGGAACGCCGCAGAGCTACACTCCCTAGGTTCATGTCTGAAGTTACTGGGACTCGTGGTAGAGCACTGTTGAGGCCAGAACAGTGCGAACAGGTGATGTCGTGGATTGCTGACAATGCTTCGAGCAATTTGTCCACCACCAGTCAGTCTTCCACGCAGTCCACCCATGTCACCGAAATCCCCACTCCTCCAGCTCCTGCACCTCAGCCTCCTCCCCCCCAGTCTGCCCCCTCCCAGGAAAATTTGCCATTTGAACCGGCATACTCTGAGGAACTGTTTTCTGGACCCTTCCCACAGTCACAAACCACTTGTCCGGTTGCTGCTGAGCAATTTTCCGATGCCCAGGTTTTCCACCAGTCACAGTCTGTGGGTGATGATGACCTTCTTGACGTAGTGGAAGTGTGTAAAGAGGTGTCCGACGATGAGGAGACACGGTTGTCAGACAGTGGGGAAGTTGTTGTCAGGGCAGGAAGTCCGAGGGGGGAGCAGACTGAGGGATCGGAGGATGATGAGGTGACAGACCCAAGCTGGGTTGAGAGGCCGGGTGAACACAGTGCTTCTGAGACGGAGGAGAGTCCTCGACCTGAACAGGTTGGAAGAGGCAGTGGTGGGGCCAGACGGAGAGGCAGGGCCAGAGCTGGTGCATCAGCGCCACTGTCAACTAGTGAAGCTCCCGTGGTGAGGGCTCTTGCGGCGAGGGCTAGATCTTCAGAAGTGTGGAGGTTCTTTAAGGAAACACCGGATGACCGACGGACTGTGGTGTGCAACATTTGCCAAACCAGGCTCAGCAGGGGTTCCACCACTACTAGCTTAACTACCACCAGTATGCGCAGGCATATGAATGCTAAGCACCCCACTCAGTGGCAACAAGCCCGTTCACCTCCGGCCGTGCACACCACTGCTCCTTCCCCTGTGTCAGCTGCTAGTCAGCCCCCTGCCCAGGACCCTGGCACAAAAACCCCATCGTCGCCTCCACGATCCTCCACAGCATCCACCAGCGTTCAGCTCTCCATACCCCAGACGCTGGAGCGGAAACGCAAATATAGTGCAACCCACCCGCACGCCCAAGCCCTTAATGTGCACATCTCCAGATTGCTTAGCCTGGAGATGCTGCCCTATAGGCTAGTAGAGACCGAGGCCTTTCGCAACCTCATGGCGGCGGCCGCCCCTCGGTATTCGGTCCCCAGCCGCCACTACTTTTCCCGATGTGCCGTCCCAGCCCTGCACCAGCACGTGTCAGACAACATCATCCGTGCCCTGACCAACGCCGTTTCTGACAAGGTCCACCTGACCACGGACACGTGGACGAGTGCTGCCGGGCAGGGCCACTATATATCGCTGACGGCACATTGGGTTAACTTGGTGGAGGCTGGGACCGAGTCTGACCCTGGGGCTGCTCATATACTGCCGACGCCGAGGATTGCGGGGCCTACCTCGGTCCAGGTGTTTCAGGCCTACTATGCCTCCTCCTCCTCCCACCCCTCCTCCACCTCCTCCTCCGAACTACCATCCGTGGGCACGGCGCCATCAGTCGGTAGCTCTAGGCACAGCAGCAGTGCCGTCGCTAAGCGACAGCAGGCGGTGCTCAAACTGCTGAGCCTAGGCGACAAAAGGCACACCGCCCAAGAGCTATTACAGGGCATCACGGCGCAGACTGATCTGTGGCTGGCACCGCTGAACCTCAAGCCGGGAATGGTTGTGTGTGACAACGGCCGTAACCTGGTGGCGGCTCTGCAACTCGGCAGACTGACACATGTGCCATGCCTGGCCCATGTGTTAAATCTGATAGTGCAGCGTTTCCTCAAGACATACCCCAATCTGTCTGATTTGCTCACGAAGGTGCGCCGCATCTGTGCGCATTTCAGGAAGTCCAGCCCAGATGCTGCCACTCTCAGGGCAGCGCAGCGCCGCCTCCAACTGCCCGCTCACCGACTGTTGTGCGACGTGCCCACGAGGTGGAATTCAACACTGACCATGTTATCCAGAGTTTACCAGCAGCGCAGAGCGATTGTAGACTGCCAGATGTCAACTTCCACCAGAACTGGTAGTCAGGTCAGTCAGCTTCCTCAAGTCTACAATGAGGAGTGGACGTGGATGTCTGATATCTGTCAGGTGCTGAGTAACTTTGAGGAGTCAACACAGATGGTCAGTGGCGATGCCGCCATCATCAGCCTCACCATCCCGCTGCTTGGCCTGTTGAAAAACTCTCTGGTCAGCATGAAGTCGGAAGCTTTGCGCTCGTCACAAGAGACGGGGGAAGAATATTCCCTTGTTGATAGCCAAAGCACCCTGAGGTCTGTTTCTCAGCGCATATCGGAGGAGGTGGAGGTGGAGGAGGATGAGGAGGAAGAGGAGGAGAATGTTGGCGAGACACAAGAGGGGACCATTGTTGAGTCCTTCACTGTTCAGCGTGTATGGGCAGAAGAAGAGGAGTTGGAGGAGTTGGAGGAGGAGGAAATGGACAGTCAGGCCAGTGAGGGGAGTGAATTCTTACGCGTTGGTACTCTGGCGCATATGGCAGATTTCATGCTAGGCTGCCTATCCCGTGACCCTCGCGTTCAAAGAATTTATTCCAGCACCGATTACTGGGTGTTCACTCTCCTGGACCCACGGTACAAGCAAAATCTTTCCACTCTCATCCCTGCAGAGGAAAGGAGTGTGAGAATGCATGAATACCAGCAGGCCCTGGTGCACAAGCTGAAACAGTATTTCCCTTCTGACAGCGCTAGCGGCAGAGTGCGTAGTTCTGCGGGACAAGTAGCGAGGGAGAGTAGGCGAGCAGGCAGCTTGTCCAGCACTGGCAAGGGTACGCTTTACAAGGCTTTTGCCAGCTTTATGTCACCCCAGCAAGACACTGTCACCTGTCCCCAGTCTCGGCAGAGTAGGGCTGATCTTTACAGAAAGATGGTGAGGGAGTACGTAGCTGACCATACCATCGTCCTAAATGATCACACAGCTCCCTACAACTACTGGGTTTCAAAGCTGGACATGTGGCACGAACTGGCGCTGTACGCCTTGGAGGTTCTTGCCTGCCCTGCCGCTAGCGTCTTGTCCGAGCGGGTTTTCAGTGCAGCTGGTGGCATCATCACCGATAAGCGTACACGCCTGTCGACTGACAGCGCTGACAGGCTGACGCTTATTAAAATGAATAAAGGCTGGATTTCTCAGAATTTCCAATCTCCACCAGGTGAAGGAAGCTCAACCTGAATAATTGATCCACTCCTCCTCCTCCTCCTCATTTTCCTCCTTCTCCTCCTCTTTGTACAGTAAAGCAGAGGAAAATGGCTATTTTTTGACAGGGCCCACTGGCTCTTGCTATAGTACTTCATGCATTTAATTTTTCTGGAGGGCCACCTACCCGGTCCTCTGTTTGAAACAATTTTTGTGAGTGCCACATACAGGCACTCAATCTATTCCATTTTTCTGGAGGGCCACCTACCCGGTCCTCTGTTTTAAAAAATTTTTGGGACTGCCACATACAGGCACTCAATCTATTCCATTTTACTGGAGGGCCACCTACCTGCTCCTCTGGTTTGAAACATTTTTGGGACTGCCACATACAGGCACTCAATCTATTCCATTTTACTGCAGGGCCACCTACCTGCTCCTCTGGTTTGAACAATTTTTGGGACTGCCACATACAGGCACTCAATCTATTCCATTTTACTGGAGGGCCACCTACCTGCTCCTCTGGTTTGAAACATTTTTGGGACTGCCACATACAGGCACTCAATCTATTCCATTTTACTGCAGGGCCACCTACCTGCTCCTCTGGTTTGAACAATTTTTGGGACTGCCACATACAGGCACTCAATCTATTCCATTTTACTGGAGGGCCACCTACCTGCTCCTCTGGTTTGAAACATTTTTGGGACTGCCACATACAGGCACTCAATCTATTCCATTTTACTGCAGGGCCACCTACCTGCTCCTCTGGTTTGAAGAATTTTTGGGACTGCCACATACAGGCACTCAATCTATTCCATTTTACTGGAGGGCCACCTACCTGCTCCTCTGGTTTGAAGAATTTTTGGGACTGCCACATACAGGCACTCAATCTATTCCATTTTACTGGAGGGCCACCTACCTGCTCCTCTGGTTTGAAACATTTTTGGGACTGCCACATACAGGCACTCAATCTATTCCATTTTACTGGAGGGCCACCTACCTGCTCCTCTGGTTTGAAAAATGTTTGGGACTGCCACATACAGGCACTATCCAAATTAAATTGTCTCCATAGCAGCCTCCACACGTTGTCTCCATTGCTACCTCCAAAAGTCGTCCATATAGCTGCCTCCATACATCGTCCCTTTATCAAACGAGGTGTGTCAGGCAGAAATTTGGGTTGTTTTCATGGATTCCACATCAAAGTTGTTAACTTTGTCGCCACCCTGCTGTGTTATCCACAAAATATACTGGCAAACTTTTACCATTTAGGGATATTATTTCAGCGCTTCTTGCGCATCTGTTTACATTCCCCTCACCCGGCATATCCTAAACTTATAAGAACGCTACTACACTTGATCTTATACAAAAGGTTCTTAGAAGTGCTGTTTGGGGAGTAGCCTAGAGACAGGGGCTTGGATTGGCGAAAGCTCGCCTGGCAGCGGAGCGCCAGCTCCATGCGCATCATGCGCTTCTTGCGCATCTGTTTACATTCCCCTCACCCGCCATATCCCAAACTTATAAGAACGCTACTACACTTAACTTGGTGCAGGCTGGGACCGAGTCTGACCCTGGGGCTGCTCATATACTGGCGACGCAGAGAATTGCGGGGCCTACCTCGGTCCAGGTCTCAAAGGCCTACTATACCTCCTCCCACCCCTCCTCCACCTCCTCCTCCTCCGAATTACCATCCGTGGGCATGGCGCCATCAGTCGGTAGCTCTAGGCACAGCAGCAGTGCCGTCGCTAAGCGACAGCAGGCGGTGCTGAAACTGCTGAGCCTAGGCGATAAAAGGCACACCGCCCAAGAGCTATTACAGGGCATTCCACATCAAAGTTGTTAACTTTGTCGCCACCCTGCTGTGTAATCCACAAAATATACTGGCAAACTTTTACCATTTAGGGATATTATTTCAGCGCTTCTTGCGCATCTGTTTACATTCCCCTCACCCGGCATATCCTAAACTTATAAGAACGCTACTACACTTGATCTTATACAAAAGGTTCTTAGAAGTGCTGTTTGGGGAGTAGCCTAGAAACAGGGGCTTGGATTGGCGAAAGCTCGCCTGGCTGCAGAGCGCCAGCTCCATCACAAGATCCAACTAACATAGTTGCAGCACCTTTAATCTACTACTAGTTCACTGCCTCCATAATAATAATAATCTTTATTTATATAGCGTCATCATATTCTGCAGCGCTTTACAAATCATAGGAAACAAATACAAATGTAATGTAACAGAGCACAACATTTGTATGGAACAACAGGAGTGAGGTCCCTGCTCGCCAGAGCTTACGGTTTATGAAGATGATGGGGTAACACGAGGTAAAAGAATATTTAATGGTCAAGCCATTCTTCTTAGGGAATAGAAAAATATATAATAAATGGAATTGCTGTCGCTTGAAACACTCAGCCGTCATCTTATATACCAGGTCCAGGGTGAATGGGACTGCAGAGAAGTCTGGTGCCTGTTGGTTGCTGGATAACAGATGGGAGGACGACACAGGACGGGTTAGTAGAAGAGTTAAAACTTCATGCAGTTAATGAGTGTTATAGGCTTGCCTAAAGAAATGGGTTTTAAGAGCACGTTTGAAACTTTGGAGGTTAGGTATTAGTCTGATAGTCCGGGGCAGAGCATTCCATAGAATTGGTGCAGCTCTAGAGAAGTCTTGGAGACGCGAGTGGGAGGTCCGCACTAGGGTAGAGGTTAATCTAAGATCACTGGCGGATCTAAGAGCACGGGTTGGGCGATAGACTGAGATAAGAGAGGAGAGGTAGGGGGGTGCAGCATTATACAGAGCTTTATGGATGAGGGTTATTATTATTTTAAACTATTCGAAAGGAGACTGGCAGCAAGTGCAGCGACTGGCATGAACTGTAAGCATACATGGTCCCCTTATCAAACGAGCTGTGTCAGGCAGAATTTGGGGTTGTTTTCATGGCTTCCATGTTAACTTTGTCGCCACCCTGCTGTGTAATCCACAAAATATACTGGCAAACTTTTATCATGTAGCGATATTATTTGAGCGCTTCTTGCTCACCTCCTTTGGTTCCTCTCTGCCACCCATTGGTTTGAAGCCTGAGTCCATTTAGGGTATGTCGCCATGCCACTCTCTAGCCTGCCGCTGCTGCCGCTGCCTCTGCATGCCGTCCCCTATAGTGTCAGGGTCAATTATTGGATGTTTTAGATGCTATCTAGCTTCATTCTGTCACTCTGTCATGGCCATGCTGTTGCCCATAATTTTGGCATAATGGTGCGATTAGGCAGCCTCAGAGGCATCCATGCATGCTGCCCCTGCTGTTTCCTGTCCATTTCCGTGGTGTTTCCATCCTTTTCTGAGGTTCCCAGGTGTTTGGCCAAGCTTCCCTGTGCAGAGCCTTGGTCCCCTTGAAAAATGCTCGAGTCTCCCATTGACTTCAATGGGGTTCGTTATTCGAGACGAGCACTCGAGCATCGGGAAAAGTTCGTCTCGAATAACGAGTACCCGAGCATTTTAGTGTTCGCTCATCTCTATATAACCACTTATAGTGACACAGGGCAGATTTGAAAAATGGGGCCACTTCTTAGAGGCCAAAATAGGTCCTGAAGGGGTTAAAGAACCACTTGGTGACACAGACAAAGACATTGGATCCTGAAACTAAACTCCCTTCCTAGCTGTTCCTGGCTCATGACTTGGCCAACCCTTATTTTATGGTCTACATTCCCTGCACCAAATTGCAAACACTGAGACAAAGACAAGACAATACAAACAGAAAAGAATAGTCACCAAATATGGATCAGAACAAAGGGAAAAATGCATTACAAAATCATTAGCCAAACGGATAGTCAAAGATACAGGCTAAAGGGTCAAAGATACCAGAATACAGAAGACAGAAGAACAAAGTGAGCAAAGTACAAGACTATAAGGCAAAGAGCACTGGTCCATTAAACCTTATAAGAGATACCATAGACCAGGTCAAGAAGGCATTTGGATAAGATCTATGACACCTAACAGCATTACAATGAGAATGGAAAGAGACTCTGCCAGTTGCAATAGGTTAACTATTTATGAACCAGAGAAAAGTTCACATTAGACAGATAGATTAAAATTAGAGATGAGCGAACATGCTCGTCCGAGCTTGATGCTCGGTCGAGCATTAGGGTACTCGAAACTGCTCGTTACTCGGACGAATACTTCGCCCGCTCGAGAAAATGGCAGCTCCCGCCGTTTTGCTTTTTGGCGGCCAGAAACAGAGCCAATCACAAGCCAGGAGACTCTGCACTCCACCCAGCATGACGTGGTACCCTTACACGTCGATAGCAGTGGTTGGCTGGCCAGATCAGGTGACCCTGGGATAGACTAGCCGCTGGCCGCGCTGCTCGGATCATTCTGTCTCTGGATGCCGCTAGGGAGAGAGCTGCTGCTGGTCAGGGAAAGCGTTAGGGTGTTCTATTAGCTTACTGTTAGGCAGGAGTGATTCTCAAAGAACCCAACAGCCCTTCTTAGGGCTACAATAACGTTCTACTTTTTTTATTTTAATTTGCATCTATTACCATTTTGTGAGGAATTAGCAGGGGGACTTGCTACCGTTGTGTTTAGCTCTTAGTGGCACACATATCCATAGCAAAGACCGAAGTGGGAAAATTCAGTAGGGGTTGGATTTCTATTAGGCAATAACTCAGTGTCATCTCATCTGGCATAGTAGTGTGCTTCCTTTGATACTTGGCTAGAAAATAGCCATAGGAGAATACAAACAGCTTCTTGAAGCCTACAGTAGCGTTCTATATATTTGATTTCTGGTTGATCTGCTGGTGGCTGTAGTTTCTGCAGTGCATGTACTTGCCAATTCTGAGCAATTTGTAGTGAGACTTGCGACCGCTGTGTTCTGCGCTTAGTGGCGCACATATCCATAGCAAAGGCCGAAG
Source organism: Engystomops pustulosus (assembly GCF_040894005.1). Classification (NCBI taxonomy): domain Eukaryota; kingdom Metazoa; phylum Chordata; class Amphibia; order Anura; family Leptodactylidae; genus Engystomops; species Engystomops pustulosus. Next base: position 11,067 of record NW_027285823.1, on the reverse strand, counting down.
TGGCAAAATTCAGTAGGGGTTGGATTTCTATTAGGCAATAACTCAGTGTCATCTCATCTGGCATAGTAGTGTGCTTCCTTTGATACTTGGCTAGAAAATAGCCATAGGAGAATACAAACAGCTTCTTGAAGCCTACAGTAGCGTTCTATATATTTGATTTCTGGTTGATCTGCTGGTGGCTGTAGTTTCTGCAGTGCATGTACTTGCCAATTCTGAGCAATTTGTAGTGAGACTTGCGACCGCTGTGTTCTGCGCTTAGTGGCGCACATATCCATAGCAAAGGCCGAAGTGGGAAAATTCAGTAGGGGTTGGATTTCTATTAGGCAATAACTCAGTGTCATCTCATCTGGCATAGTAGTGTGCTTCCTTTGATACTTGGCTAGAAAATAGCCATAGGAGAATACAAACAGCTTCTTGAAGCCTACAGTAGCGTTCTATATATTTGATTTCTGGTTGATCTGCTGGTGGCTGTAGTTTCTGCAGTGCATGTACTTGCCAATTCTGAGCAATTTGTAGTGAGACTTGCGACCGCTGTGTTCTGCGCTTAGTGGCGCACATATCCATAGCAAAGGCCGAAGTGGGAAAATTCAGTAGGGGTTGGATTTCTATTAGGCAATAACTCAGTGTCATCTCATCTGGCATAGTAGTGTGCTTCCTTTGATACTTGGCTAGAAAATAGCCATAGGAGAATACAAACAGCTTCTTGAAGCCTACAGTAGCGTTCTATATATTTGATTTCTGGTTGATCTGCTGGTGGCTGTAGTTTCTGCAGTGCATGTACTTGCCAATTCTGAGCAATTTGTAGTGAGACTTGCGACCGCTGTGTTCTGCGCTTAGTGGCGCACATATCCATAGCAAAGGCCGAAGTGGCAAAATTCAGTAGGGGTTGGATTTCTATTAGGCACTAACTCAGTGTCATCTCATCTGGCATAGTAGTGTGCTTCCTTTGATACTTGGCTAGAAAATAGCCATAGCAATAGGATAGGATTGTTTGGTTTTAAAAACTCAAAAAAAACAAAAAACACAAAAAAAAAAAAAAAACACAAAAAAACAAAAAAAAACAAAAAGAAGTAAAAAAAAAAAAAAAGTTATAACTCTCATTTTAAAAATGTTTAACCCGAGGGCTAGGGGTAGAGGACGAGGGCGGGGACGTGGGCGTCCAACTACTGCAGGGGTCAGAGGCCGTGGTCCTGGGCGGGGTGAGACACCACCTGCTGATGAGGGAGCAGGGGAACGCCGCAGAGCTACACTCCCTAGGTTCATGTCTGAAGTTACTGGGACTCGTGGTAGAGCACTGTTGAGGCCAGAACAGTGCGAACAGGTGATGTCGTGGATTGCTGACAATGCTTCGAGCAATTTGTCCACCACCAGTCAGTCTTCCACGCAGTCCACCCATGTCACCGAAATCCCCACTCCTCCAGCTCCTGCACCTCAGCCTCCTCCCCCCCAGTCTGCCCCCTCCCAGGAAAATTTGCCATTTGAACCGGCATACTCTGAGGAACTGTTTTCTGGACCCTTCCCACAGTCACAAACCACTTGTCCGGTTGCTGCTGAGCAATTTTCCGATGCCCAGGTTTTCCACCAGTCTGTGGGTGATGATGACCTTCTTGACGTAGTGGAAGTGTGTAAAGAGGTGTCCGACGATGAGGAGACACGGTTGTCAGACAGTGGGGAAGTTGTTGTCAGGGCAGGAAGTCCGAGGGGGGAGCAGACTGAGGGATCGGAGGATGATGAGGTGACAGACCCAAGCTGGGTTGAGAGGCCGGGTGAACACAGTGCTTCTGAGACGGAGGAGAGTCCTCGACCTGAACAGGTTGGAAGAGGCAGTGGTGGGGCCAGACGGAGAGGCAGGGCCAGAGCTGGTGCATCAGCGCCACTGTCAACTAGTGAAGCTCCCGTGGTGAGGGCTCTTGCGGCGAGGGCTAGATCTTCAGAAGTGTGGAGGTTCTTTAAGGAAACACCGGATGACCGACGGACTGTGGTGTGCAACATTTGCCAAACCAGGCTCAGCAGGGGTTCCACCACTACTAGCTTAACTACCACCAGTATGCGCAGGCATATGAATGCTAAGCACCCCACTCAGTGGCAACAAGCCCGTTCACCTCCGGCCGTGCACACCACTGCTCCTTCCCCTGTGTCAGCTGCTAGTCAGCCCCCTGCCCAGGACCCTGGCACAAAAACCCCATCGTCGCCTCCACGATCCTCCACAGCATCCACCAGCGTTCAGCTCTCCATACCCCAGACGCTGGAGCGGAAACGCAAATATAGTGCAACCCACCCGCACGCCCAAGCCCTTAATGTGCACATCTCCAGATTGCTTAGCCTGGAGATGCTGCCCTATAGGCTAGTAGAGACCGAGGCCTTTCGCAACCTCATGGCGGCGGCCGCCCCTCGGTATTCGGTCCCCAGCCGCCACTACTTTTCCCGATGTGCCGTCCCAGCCCTGCACCAGCACGTGTCAGACAACATCATCCGTGCCCTGACCAACGCCGTTTCTGACAAGGTCCACCTGACCACGGACACGTGGACGAGTGCTGCCGGGCAGGGCCACTATATATCGCTGACGGCACATTGGGTTAACTTGGTGGAGGCTGGGACCGAGTCTGACCCTGGGGCTGCTCATATACTGCCGACGCCGAGGATTGCGGGGCCTACCTCGGTCCAGGTGTTTCAGGCCTACTATGCCTCCTCCTCCTCCCACCCCTCCTCCACCTCCTCCTCCGAACTACCATCCGTGGGCACGGCGCCATCAGTCGGTAGCTCTAGGCACAGCAGCAGTGCCGTCGCTAAGCGACAGCAGGCGGTGCTCAAACTGCTGAGCCTAGGCGACAAAAGGCACACCGCCCAAGAGCTATTACAGGGCATCACGGCGCAGACTGATCTGTGGCTGGCACCGCTGAACCTCAAGCCGGGAATGGTTGTGTGTGACAACGGCCGTAACCTGGTGGCGGCTCTGCAACTCGGCAGACTGACACATGTGCCATGCCTGGCCCATGTGTTAAATCTGATAGTGCAGCGTTTCCTCAAGACATACCCCAATCTGTCTGATTTGCTCACGAAGGTGCGCCGCATCTGTGCGCATTTCAGGAAGTCCAGCCCAGATGCTGCCACTCTCAGGGCAGCGCAGCGCCGCCTCCAACTGCCCGCTCACCGACTGTTGTGCGACGTGCCCACGAGGTGGAATTCAACACTGACCATGTTATCCAGAGTTTACCAGCAGCGCAGAGCGATTGTAGACTGCCAGATGTCAACTTCCACCAGAACTGGTAGTCAGGTCAGTCAGCTTCCTCAAGTCTACAATGAGGAGTGGACGTGGATGTCTGATATCTGTCAGGTGCTGAGTAACTTTGAGGAGTCAACACAGATGGTCAGTGGCGATGCCGCCATCATCAGCCTCACCATCCCGCTGCTTGGCCTGTTGAAAAACTCTCTGGTCAGCATGAAGTCGGAAGCTTTGCGCTCGTCACAAGAGACGGGGGAAGAATATTCCCTTGTTGATAGCCAAAGCACCCTGAGGTCTGTTTCTCAGCGCATATCGGAGGAGGTGGAGGTGGAGGAGGATGAGGAGGAAGAGGAGGAGAATGTTGGCGAGACACAAGAGGGGACCATTGTTGAGTCCTTCACTGTTCAGCGTGTATGGGCAGAAGAAGAGGAGTTGGAGGAGTTGGAGGAGGAGGAAATGGACAGTCAGGCCAGTGAGGGGAGTGAATTCTTACGCGTTGGTACTCTGGCGCATATGGCAGATTTCATGCTAGGCTGCCTATCCCGTGACCCTCGCGTTCAAAGAATTTATTCCAGCACCGATTACTGGGTGTTCACTCTCCTGGACCCACGGTACAAGCAAAATCTTTCCACTCTCATCCCTGCAGAGGAAAGGAGTGTGAGAATGCATGAATACCAGCAGGCCCTGGTGCACAAGCTGAAACAGTATTTCCCTTCTGACAGCGCTAGCGGCAGAGTGCGTAGTTCTGCGGGACAAGTAGCGAGGGAGAGTAGGCGAGCAGGCAGCTTGTCCAGCACTGGCAAGGGTACGCTTTACAAGGCTTTTGCCAGCTTTATGTCACCCCAGCAAGACACTGTCACCTGTCCCCAGTCTCGGCAGAGTAGGGCTGATCTTTACAGAAAGATGGTGAGGGAGTACGTAGCTGACCATACCATCGTCCTAAATGATCACACAGCTCCCTACAACTACTGGGTTTCAAAGCTGGACATGTGGCACGAACTGGCGCTGTACGCCTTGGAGGTTCTTGCCTGCCCTGCCGCTAGCGTCTTGTCCGAGCGGGTTTTCAGTGCAGCTGGTGGCATCATCACCGATAAGCGTACACGCCTGTCGACTGACAGCGCTGACAGGCTGACGCTTATTAAAATGAATAAAGGCTGGATTTCTCAGAATTTCCAATCTCCACCAGGTGAAGGAAGCTCAACCTGAATAATTGATCCACTCCTCCTCCTCCTCCTCATTTTCCTCCTTCTCCTCCTCTTTGTACAGTAAAGCAGAGGAAAATGGCTATTTTTTGACAGGGCCCACTGGCTCTTGCTATAGTACTTCATGCATTTAATTTTTCTGGAGGGCCACCTACCCGGTCCTCTGTTTGAAACAATTTTTGTGAGTGCCACATACAGGCACTCAATCTATTCCATTTTTCTGGAGGGCCACCTACCCGGTCCTCTGTTTTAAAAAATTTTTGGGACTGCCACATACAGGCACTCAATCTATTCCATTTTACTGGAGGGCCACCTACCTGCTCCTCTGGTTTGAAACATTTTTGGGACTGCCACATACAGGCACTCAATCTATTCCATTTTACTGCAGGGCCACCTACCTGCTCCTCTGGTTTGAACAATTTTTGGGACTGCCACATACAGGCACTCAATCTATTCCATTTTACTGGAGGGCCACCTACCTGCTCCTCTGGTTTGAAACATTTTTGGGACTGCCACATACAGGCACTCAATCTATTCCATTTTACTGCAGGGCCACCTACCTGCTCCTCTGGTTTGAACAATTTTTGGGACTGCCACATACAGGCACTCAATCTATTCCATTTTACTGGAGGGCCACCTACCTGCTCCTCTGGTTTGAAACATTTTTGGGACTGCCACATACAGGCACTCAATCTATTCCATTTTACTGCAGGGCCACCTACCTGCTCCTCTGGTTTGAAGAATTTTTGGGACTGCCACATACAGGCACTCAATCTATTCCATTTTACTGGAGGGCCACCTACCTGCTCCTCTGGTTTGAAGAATTTTTGGGACTGCCACATACAGGCACTCAATCTATTCCATTTTACTGGAGGGCCACCTACCTGCTCCTCTGGTTTGAAACATTTTTGGGACTGCCACATACAGGCACTCAATCTATTCCATTTTACTGGAGGGCCACCTACCTGCTCCTCTGGTTTGAAAAATGTTTGGGACTGCCACATACAGGCACTATCCAAATTAAATTGTCTCCATAGCAGCCTCCACACGTTGTCTCCATTGCTACCTCCAAAAGTCGTCCATATAGCTGCCTCCATACATCGTCCCTTTATCAAACGAGGTGTGTCAGGCAGAAATTTGGGTTGTTTTCATGGATTCCACATCAAAGTTGTTAACTTTGTCGCCACCCTGCTGTGTTATCCACAAAATATACTGGCAAACTTTTACCATTTAGGGATATTATTTCAGCGCTTCTTGCGCATCTGTTTACATTCCCCTCACCCGGCATATCCTAAACTTATAAGAACGCTACTACACTTGATCTTATACAAAAGGTTCTTAGAAGTGCTGTTTGGGGAGTAGCCTAGAGACAGGGGCTTGGATTGGCGAAAGCTCGCCTGGCAGCGGAGCGCCAGCTCCATGCGCATCATGCGCTTCTTGCGCATCTGTTTACATTCCCCTCACCCGCCATATCCCAAACTTATAAGAACGCTACTACACTTAACTTGGTGCAGGCTGGGACCGAGTCTGACCCTGGGGCTGCTCATATACTGGCGACGCAGAGAATTGCGGGGCCTACCTCGGTCCAGGTCTCAAAGGCCTACTATACCTCCTCCCACCCCTCCTCCACCTCCTCCTCCTCCGAATTACCATCCGTGGGCATGGCGCCATCAGTCGGTAGCTCTAGGCACAGCAGCAGTGCCGTCGCTAAGCGACAGCAGGCGGTGCTGAAACTGCTGAGCCTAGGCGATAAAAGGCACACCGCCCAAGAGCTATTACAGGGCATTCCACATCAAAGTTGTTAACTTTGTCGCCACCCTGCTGTGTAATCCACAAAATATACTGGCAAACTTTTACCATTTAGGGATATTATTTCAGCGCTTCTTGCGCATCTGTTTACATTCCCCTCACCCGGCATATCCTAAACTTATAAGAACGCTACTACACTTGATCTTATACAAAAGGTTCTTAGAAGTGCTGTTTGGGGAGTAGCCTAGAAACAGGGGCTTGGATTGGCGAAAGCTCGCCTGGCTGCAGAGCGCCAGCTCCATCACAAGATCCAACTAACATAGTTGCAGCACCTTTAATCTACTACTAGTTCACTGCCTCCATAATAATAATAATCTTTATTTATATAGCGTCATCATATTCTGCAGCGCTTTACAAATCATAGGAAACAAATACAAATGTAATGTAACAGAGCACAACATTTGTATGGAACAACAGGAGTGAGGTCCCTGCTCGCCAGAGCTTACGGTTTATGAAGATGATGGGGTAACACGAGGTAAAAGAATATTTAATGGTCAAGCCATTCTTCTTAGGGAATAGAAAAATATATAATAAATGGAATTGCTGTCGCTTGAAACACTCAGCCGTCATCTTATATACCAGGTCCAGGGTGAATGGGACTGCAGAGAAGTCTGGTGCCTGTTGGTTGCTGGATAACAGATGGGAGGACGACACAGGACGGGTTAGTAGAAGAGTTAAAACTTCATGCAGTTAATGAGTGTTATAGGCTTGCCTAAAGAAATGGGTTTTAAGAGCACGTTTGAAACTTTGGAGGTTAGGTATTAGTCTGATAGTCCGGGGCAGAGCATTCCATAGAATTGGTGCAGCTCTAGAGAAGTCTTGGAGACGCGAGTGGGAGGTCCGCACTAGGGTAGAGGTTAATCTAAGATCACTGGCGGATCTAAGAGCACGGGTTGGGCGATAGACTGAGATAAGAGAGGAGAGGTAGGGGGGTGCAGCATTATACAGAGCTTTATGGATGAGGGTTATTATTATTTTAAACTATTCGAAAGGAGACTGGCAGCAAGTGCAGCGACTGGCATGAACTGTAAGCATACATGGTCCCCTTATCAAACGAGCTGTGTCAGGCAGAATTTGGGGTTGTTTTCATGGCTTCCATGTTAACTTTGTCGCCACCCTGCTGTGTAATCCACAAAATATACTGGCAAACTTTTATCATGTAGCGATATTATTTGAGCGCTTCTTGCTCACCTCCTTTGGTTCCTCTCTGCCACCCATTGGTTTGAAGCCTGAGTCCATTTAGGGTATGTCGCCATGCCACTCTCTAGCCTGCCGCTGCTGCCGCTGCCTCTGCATGCCGTCCCCTATAGTGTCAGGGTCAATTATTGGATGTTTTAGATGCTATCTAGCTTCATTCTGTCACTCTGTCATGGCCATGCTGTTGCCCATAATTTTGGCATAATGGTGCGATTAGGCAGCCTCAGAGGCATCCATGCATGCTGCCCCTGCTGTTTCCTGTCCATTTCCGTGGTGTTTCCATCCTTTTCTGAGGTTCCCAGGTGTTTGGCCAAGCTTCCCTGTGCAGAGCCTTGGTCCCCTTGAAAAATGCTCGAGTCTCCCATTGACTTCAATGGGGTTCGTTATTCGAGACGAGCACTCGAGCATCGGGAAAAGTTCGTCTCGAATAACGAGTACCCGAGCATTTTAGTGTTCGCTCATCTCTATATAACCACTTATAGTGACACAGGGCAGATTTGAAAAATGGGGCCACTTCTTAGAGGCCAAAATAGGTCCTGAAGGGGTTAAAGAACCACTTGGTGACACAGACAAAGACATTGGATCCTGAAACTAAACTCCCTTCCTAGCTGTTCCTGGCTCATGACTTGGCCAACCCTTATTTTATGGTCTACATTCCCTGCACCAAATTGCAAACACTGAGACAAAGACAAGACAATACAAACAGAAAAGAATAGTCACCAAATATGGATCAGAACAAAGGGAAAAATGCATTACAAAATCATTAGCCAAACGGATAGTCAAAGATACAGGCTAAAGGGTCAAAGATACCAGAATACAGAAGACAGAAGAACAAAGTGAGCAAAGTACAAGACTATAAGGCAAAGAGCACTGGTCCATTAAACCTTATAAGAGATACCATAGACCAGGTCAAGAAGGCATTTGGATAAGATCTATGACACCTAACAGCATTACAATGAGAATGGAAAGAGACTCTGCCAGTTGCAATAGGTTAACTATTTATGAACCAGAGAAAAGTTCACATTAGACAGATAGATTAAAATTAGAGATGAGCGAACATGCTCGTCCGAGCTTGATGCTCGGTCGAGCATTAGGGTACTCGAAACTGCTCGTTACTCGGACGAATACTTCGCCCGCTCGAGAAAATGGCAGCTCCCGCCGTTTTGCTTTTTGGCGGCCAGAAACAGAGCCAATCACAAGCCAGGAGACTCTGCACTCCACCCAGCATGACGTGGTACCCTTACACGTCGATAGCAGTGGTTGGCTGGCCAGATCAGGTGACCCTGGGATAGACTAGCCGCTGGCCGCGCTGCTCGGATCATTCTGTCTCTGGATGCCGCTAGGGAGAGAGCTGCTGCTGGTCAGGGAAAGCGTTAGGGTGTTCTATTAGCTTACTGTTAGGCAGGAGTGATTCTCAAAGAACCCAACAGCCCTTCTTAGGGCTACAATAACGTTCTACTTTTTTTATTTTAATTTGCATCTATTACCATTTTGTGAGGAATTAGCAGGGGGACTTGCTACCGTTGTGTTTAGCTCTTAGTGGCACACATATCCATAGCAAAGACCGAAGTGGGAAAATTCAGTAGGGGTTGGATTTCTATTAGGCAATAACTCAGTGTCATCTCATCTGGCATAGTAGTGTGCTTCCTTTGATACTTGGCTAGAAAATAGCCATAGGAGAATACAAACAGCTTCTTGAAGCCTACAGTAGCGTTCTATATATTTGATTTCTGGTTGATCTGCTGGTGGCTGTAGTTTCTGCAGTGCATGTACTTGCCAATTCTGAGCAATTTGTAGTGAGACTTGCGACCGCTGTGTTCTGCGCTTAGTGGCGCACATATCCATAGCAAAGGCCGAAGTGGCAAAATTCAGTAGGGGTTGGATTTCTATTAGGCAATAACTCAGTGTCATCTCATCTGGCATAGTAGTGTGCTTCCTTTGATACTTGGCTAGAAAATAGCCATAGGAGAATACAAACAGCTTCTTGAAGCCTACAGTAGCGTTCTATATATTTGATTTCTGGTTGATCTGCTGGTGGCTGTAGTTTCTGCAGTGCATGTACTTGCCAATTCTGAGCAATTTGTAGTGAGACTTGCGACCGCTGTGTTCTGCGCTTAGTGGCGCACATATCCATAGCAAAGGCCGAAGTGGGAAAATTCAGTAGGGGTTGGATTTCTATTAGGCAATAACTCAGTGTCATCTCATCTGGCATAGTAGTGTGCTTCCTTTGATACTTGGCTAGAAAATAGCCATAGGAGAATACAAACAGCTTCTTGAAGCCTACAGTAGCGTTCTATATATTTGATTTCTGGTTGATCTGCTGGTGGCTGTAGTTTCTGCAGTGCATGTACTTGCCAATTCTGAGCAATTTGTAGTGAGACTTGCGACCGCTGTGTTCTGCGCTTAGTGGCGCACATATCCATAGCAAAGGCCGAAGTGGGAAAATTCAGTAGGGGTTGGATTTCTATTAGGCAATAACTCAGTGTCATCTCATCTGGCATAGTAGTGTGCTTCCTTTGATACTTGGCTAGAAAATAGCCATAGGAGAATACAAACAGCTTCTTGAAGCCTACAGTAGCGTTCTATATATTTGATTTCTGGTTGATCTGCTGGTGGCTGTAGTTTCTGCAGTGCATGTACTTGCCAATTCTGAGCAATTTGTAGTGAGACTTGCGACCGCTGTGTTCTGCGCTTAGTGGCGCACATATCCATAGCAAAGGCCGAAGTGGCAAAATTCAGTAGGGGTTGGATTTCTATTAGGCACTAACTCAGTGTCATCTCATCTGGCATAGTAGTGTGCTTCCTTTGATACTTGGCTAGAAAATAGCCATAGCAATAGGATAGGATTGTTTGGTTTTAAAAACTCAAAAAAAACAAAAAACACAAAAAAAAAAAAAAAACACAAAAAAACAAAAAAAAACAAAAAGAAGTAAAAAAAAAAAAAAAGTTATAACTCTCATTTTAAAAATGTTTAACCCGAGGGCTAGGGGTAGAGGACGAGGGCGGGGACGTGGGCGTCCAACTACTGCAGGGGTCAGAGGCCGTGGTCCTGGGCGGGGTGAGACACCACCTGCTGATGAGGGAGCAGGGGAACGCCGCAGAGCTACACTCCCTAGGTTCATGTCTGAAGTTACTGGGACTCGTGGTAGAGCACTGTTGAGGCCAGAACAGTGCGAACAGGTGATGTCGTGGATTGCTGACAATGCTTCGAGCAATTTGTCCACCACCAGTCAGTCTTCCACGCAGTCCACCCATGTCACCGAAATCCCCACTCCTCCAGCTCCTGCACCTCAGCCTCCTCCCCCCCAGTCTGCCCCCTCCCAGGAAAATTTGCCATTTGAACCGGCATACTCTGAGGAACTGTTTTCTGGACCCTTCCCACAGTCACAAACCACTTGTCCGGTTGCTGCTGAGCAATTTTCCGATGCCCAGGTTTTCCACCAGTCTGTGGGTGATGATGACCTTCTTGACGTAGTGGAAGTGTGTAAAGAGGTGTCCGACGATGAGGAGACACGGTTGTCAGACAGTGGGGAAGTTGTTGTCAGGGCAGGAAGTCCGAGGGGGGAGCAGACTGAGGGATCGGAGGATGATGAGGTGACAGACCCAAGCTGGGTTGAGAGGCCGGGTGAACACAGT
>NW_027285822.1:0-22402 GCF_040894005.1 Engystomops pustulosus | reverse complement strand
TCCCTAGTCCTGCATGACAGATCTCACTGCTAGGACAGGCTGCTTTGTAGAACATTAAGAGAATGCTGTGTTACATCATTGGGCACTTCATGTCATGTGACCAAGTTGATGTCATCTATGGCCCTGTTGCATTTGCAATGTCTAACCTATGTACGTATGTGATCACATGAAGTCAAAGCATGTTTCTATGGAGGTATTGGGAGGAATAAAAGTTTATGGAGGCATGCTGTGATTTAATGTGATCAGATACATACATGGAGTAGACACTGCAAATGTAACTGGGTAAAGAACCATAAATGACTTCCCCCTGGTCACATGACTTGCTGAGAAGGGACATGGGGAGTTGTAGATGGGAGGGGCTGTATGAGCAAGATATGCTACCTCTGATGCCAGTTATAAATATATTGGACTAGGCCTTCCATACAGTAACAGCACCCAGAACCTTATTACCCTTGACAGTGCCTAAATGATCTTTTAACCAGGTAACACCCAGGCCAACTACCTCCAATGGGAAGAGGCTGCTTACCCCTCTCTGCTTACCCATCTCTGGTTCTTTGCCAAAACACAACTGAAGTTAAAGTTTCCAGGCCACTACATATTAACATGGAGCACACTGCTTCTGGGGCAAACAAGCTTCTGGGGCAAACAAGCTTCTGGGGCAAACACCCTATTTATCAGTTTTTTGGGAAAAAGTATTAAGTCAGTGCCAGCATTTTGTCCTGTAGGGAGCGTTTAGGGATGTCAAGCAGCACCTTTAGGGACCTCAATTTTATTTTGATTATTGAACCACCATCCGAAACCTATGTTATCTACCGAATGTCACACAGAACTTACCTGATATGTTTATGTTCATTATAAAAACTAGAAAGATTTCAAAACATCTAATCAAACATTGTGCCAACAAGTTTATATGTTTATTTGTCTTTCACCGTTGCAAATTACACGTTACATCATCATGGCTATTAAAGTAATGACTTAGAAAATACTAATTCCAAGTGGCAAGAGCCCTGTAAGATCATATAATTGTCAAGAGCTTAGTTTTCTCATTACTTATCTAAGCCTTTAAGCCCAATATTATGTAACTCTTATGCCTGGTTTTGCATTCCTTGAATAAATAGCCAAAGGCTTGCTGCATCACGGTTAGAAACATGTAAAATAACCAGGAAGCATTAACATACAAAATCATAGCAGAACTGAATTAAATAGTGTATTTTTAGCTGTTTTAAATTCACAGCATCCTAATTTTACAGAAAAAGAGGTCAATGTGGATGATAAAGCCATTGAGTGTGATGGTTGTGGATGGGTCCTCACTAGTTGTTATCTGACATGCCCAATAAAGGACTTTTCTCCTTAGCACCACAGGGGCAGTTGTTGTTGTAATACCTGCAAATTTGGTGGTGGCTACCTTGCTGTGATCTAGAGTAGCAGTATTAATACAGAAAGCCTTGAAAGATTACAACTATCATTTTCCTGAGGACCAGTGAGGAGAACTTGGTCATGAGAAAGAAGTACGTGGGGGTTGTTATATGTTTGGTGGTTTTATGGCAGGAGGCCACTTGTAGTGGGAGAAAAGACTTGTTACAGTGGCAATTTGTGGAAGGAGTCATGAGGTCATGGTGAGCTGGTAAGGCTCTGGATGCTTACAGGATTCTGTTTATTACACTCTAATTTACTGTGGAGGAGATTTATCACTACTTTGATGGATCTGATGTAATATTTTTGCACCAAAAAAGATGTGTGTTTGAAAGTGCACCATTATTATTGCACCGTTATATATATTCAATTTATTTAGTTTCTGCCATGCAGATCCCGTAAACAAGACTGTTGCTAGGGTTGTAAAAGATCCGGGTCACGATTCCCATTTGTACCAAAGTTTCATTAGTGTCCACTCCTGTACTTAACACTTTTAGCTACAGAAAAATCATACAAAATAATGTTCCCCAAACGGGGCCTACCATATAAAATTGCACCCTGTGCTTAATATCTGTGGCCTCTACTAGTTCCCCCTGTAATCCCCCCCCCCACACACATCCCCAGAAAGTTGTGTCCTTACAGCCCCCACAAAGTAATGTCGCCCATAGGCTCCACAAAATAATTTCGCCCACAGCCCCCAATAAATAGTCTCCCCACAGCCCCAGTTAGTTGTCCTCACAGCCCTCCCAGTAATGTCCTCACAGCCCTCCCAGTAATGTCCTCACAGCCCTCCCAGTAATGTCCTCACAGCCCTCCCAGTAATGTCCTCACAGCCCTCCCAGTAATGTCCTCACACAGCCCTCCCAGTAATGTCCTCACGGCCCTCCCAGTAATGTCCTCACGGCCCTCCCAGTAATGTCCTCACGGCCCTCCCAGTAATGTCCTCACAGGCCCTCCCAGTAATGTCCTCACAGCCCCCCCCCCCCAGTAATGTCCTCACAGCCCGGCCCCCCCCCCAGTAATGTCCTCACAGCCCCCCCCCCCAGTAATGTCCTCACAGCCCCCCCCCCCAGTAATGTCCTCACAGGCCCCCCCCAGTAATGTCCTCACAGCCCCCCCCCCCAGTAATGTCCTCACAGCCCCCCCCCCCCCCAGTAATGTCCTCACGGCCCCCCCAGTAATGTCCTCCACAGCCCTCCCTATGTACTTCACAATGTAAAAAAAATGCTCCCCTTTCTTCCTCCCTCGCCTCAGACTTTGCACTTGGGCCCATCAGCTTCTAGTTACGCCACTGGGTGCAGCGATGTAATCATATCGCACCTCTTGCTTCCGACGCTAGTCAAGTGCTTGAAGCAGGAGGCACGGTGTACTGACATTACTGTAGTGGAGCTCAGAGCTTGCAGCTACTTGCTTCACTATAGTACCCACCTGCCGAGGACACAGATAGAGGTGAGAGTTTGTAAGAGCAGCTCGGACAGCGGACGGTCGTGCTTACCTGGGACATCCAGGGCTCCAGCCAACAGTTGAGGGGCATGGGCCCTGGATATTTTGACCTAGCAACACCCCTGCCCGTAACACCTCTCTGTTAGGTGATAACAGCTAGTGCTACTGCTGTTACTGCTAATAGCTCAAAGTGCCTGTAAGGTGCCAGCATTCATATTTTCTTCAGGAAGTAAATGTAGAATTATGGGTGTTGTGCTAGGATTGTTTATTTTCAGTAACTGATATGGTTAGGGTGTGGTGACAATTTAATGTAGTATCTGACATCTTACTAGGTCACTTCACAGGAAATCTTCCTAAAAATATTATTATTGTAGCTATAGAAACAGGCTTTTGGCTCTGTATCTTGTATGGGGAAGTGACAACAGTGGATCAGAAGTACCTTATTTTATGCCACCTAGTAGGGATACAAAAATGCTCTAACTGTGAGTCCCCTTTTTTCTGAAAAATACACATGGAAATCAAGTTCAGCTAGGGCGAGGAGAGAATGTGACTGCAGGAAGTGGAGAGCTGTATATTTTAGAACTTTTGATGTTTTAAAATTCACTTTATTTAAACTCTGAATATTATTGATGTCTTATTCTCATTTTAGACACTTTCAATAAACTTGAACATCTGAATTGCAGCCCTAAAATAAGAACAATATTTAGAATGATTGTTCTCAGATTTTGAGGACGCTGGGGGTCATTTACTAAGGGCCCGATTCGCGTTTTCCCGACGTGTTACCCGAATATTTCTGATTTGCGCCGATTTTCCCTGAATTGCCCCGGGATTTTGGCGCACGCAATCGGATATCGGGGGGCGTGGCCGAACGAGAACCAAACGGATTCGGAAAAACCGCCGCATTTAAAAAAAAAAAAGTGTTGCGAAAATTGCAATTACCTTCACTAGGAATAGGCCGGTGAATTTCAGGGCATTCCAGCGGACTTCAGTGCAGCAGTTCCACCTGGTGGACGGCGGAGGAACTGCCTTAATAAATCCCAGCCGGACCCAAATCCACCGCACAGAACGCGCCGCTGGATCGCGATTGGACCTGGTAAGTAAATCTGCCCCACTGTGTTGTAAATATATTCCATTCTGTCTGTCTGAACACTAAAGCAGTTATTCCCAAATATGAAGATCTGAAACAAACAAGGAATGTTGCCCTGTTGTTCTGTTTATACAGGCAGTCCCCGTGTTACATACAAGATAGGGTCTTTAGGTTTGTTCTTAAGTTGAGTTTGTATGTAAGTCGGAACTGTATATTTTAAAATTGTAACCCCAACCAAATTTTTTTTGGTCTCTGTGACCAAATGTATTTTAAAAATGTTGGGTTGGCATGAGAACCAGGATTAACAATAATTCTTAATTACAGACTCATTTAGTACCGGTTATAGTTGATTACTGTAGCCTGGGACTAAAGTACAGTAAATTACCAACATCCAGAGGTCTGTTTGTAACTAGGGGTTGTCTGTAAGTCGGGTGTTCTTAAGTAGGGGACCGCCTGTATTCGGTGAAAATAGTCAATTTGTCAAACTTTTCTTTGCACTGATCAGTCTGACGGAAGAGGTCATTCTATTGAAGCACCACCTAAAGAGCTGTACTCAACCTGTTAAAATTTTTTTTACTACAAGTTACGGTACATTTTAACTAATTATTCTAAAGGATTTGTAGTAAAAGGGAGTTGTTTGGATTTCACAGACTAATATTTCACAGACTAAGCTCCAAACTCCAAAAATAAGTAAGCGGCTATTTTCTCTTTAGCTGAACTTCTGCAGTCCCAAGCAGTCAAGGATGTCATTTACTTCATGTTCATTCTATCAGTTTTCATGACTAGAGTAGCGCAGTTTTCAGTTCCTATTGTGAAAGAGATTGGAGCCGAAACCAAAAGGGAATCCACAGGGATCCAGAACAATTTAAGTATGGATGTTGAATAGTTAAACCTTCTCATAAAGTATGTGACAGGTGACATTATGATAATTTTTATATCAATAATGAAATAATCTCTGTCAGTGAAACAGTGTGACATGGCTTCACCCCTAGGAGTGATACAGTGAAGTGTCTTAGTCCAAATGTCCAGGAAAATATAATAGAAGTTAATATTCTTTAACATCCCACATTGCAAATTTCCATACAGCACTGCTACTTTGTGTGGGTGTCTGCACACGCTGAAGCAAATGGACCTGATTTTAATGTCAGCTTGCTTAAAAGCGCGTTCTCCTTCTTCTACTCCCGTGACATTTAGGCAGCACGCTTTGTAAGATGGGAACAAAATGTTAGTGTTGATTTTTGCCTGGACCATTATCATTTGTGGGATGTTGAGAGGTGTGATTCATAGGAACAGACGGTGGGTTGAAGATAGCAGCTGAGATCCCATCTAAATGGAAAGAAAAAATGTTCATACAGCACAAAACAGGGTAATTCAGCCTCCCAGGCACTAAGTGTCCCATGACTTATAATTCAGCTTTCCAAGGTAACAGAGGCTAGCTGACTATTATGCTAAATCTGCTCACCATGCAATCCATGCCACACAGACGCAGGTGCAGCTGTATAGATGAGGAGTACATTTTTCTTTGTCTTTTTATTTTATACATATTGCAGTACGTTGCATTGCAGTAGGAGTATAAGCCGAGGCACCTAATTTTCCCACAAAAAACTGGGAAAAACTATTGACTCAAGTATAAGCCTAGGGTGGAAAATGCATTGCTCACAGCTCCCAGTAGTATATAGCCAGACAGCCCACAGTAGTATACTGCCTGCCAGCCTGCAATAGTATATACCTAGCCCCCTGTAGTCAACAACCAGCCCCCTGTAGTATATAGCCAGCTGGCCCCCTGTAGTATATAGCCAGCTGGCCCCCTGTAGTATATAGCCAGCCTGCCACCTGTAGTATATAGCCGGCCTGCCACCTGTAGTATATAGTCGGCCGGCCCTCTGTAGTATATAGTCGGCCGGCTCCCTGTAGTATATAGGCAGCCGGCCCCCTGTAGTATATAGGCAGCCGGCCCCCTGTAGTATATAGGCAGCCGGCCCCCTGTAGTATATAGGCAGCCGGCCCCCTGTAGTATATAGGCAGCCGGCCCCCTGTAGTATATAGGCAGCCGGCCCCCGGTAGTGTATAGGCAGCCGGCCCCCGGTAGTGTATAGGCAGCCGGCCCCCGGTAGTGTATAGGCAGCCGGCCCCCGGTAGTGTATAGGCAGCCGGCCCCCGGTAGTGTATAGGCAGCCGGCCCCCGGTAGTGTATAGGCAGCCGGCCCCCGGTAGTGTATAGGCAGCCGGCCCCCGGTAGTGTATAGGCAGCCGGCCCCCTGTAGTGTATAGGCAGCCGGCCCCCTGTAGTGTATAGGCAGCCGGCCCCCTGTAGTGTATAGGCAGCCGGCCCCCTGTAGTGTATAGGCAGCCGGCCCCCTGTAGTGTATAGGCAGCCGGCCCCCTGTAGTGTATAGGCAGCCGGCCCCCTGTAGTGTATAGGCAGCCGGCCCCCTGTAGTGTATAGGCAGCCGGCCCCCTGTAGTGTATAGGCAGCCGGCCCCCTGTAGTGTATAGGCAGCCGGCCCCCTGTAGTGTATAGGCAGCCGGCCCCCTGTAGTGTATAGGCAGCCGGCCCCCTGTAGTGTATAGGCAGCCGGCCCCCTGTAGTGTATAGGCAGCCGGCCCCCTGTAGTGTATAGGCAGCCGGCCCCCTGTAGTGTATAGGCAGCCGGCCCCCTGTAGTGTATAGGCAGCCGGCCCCCTGTAGTGTATAGGCAGCCGGCCCCCTGTAGTGTATAGGCAGCCGGCCCCCTGTAGTGTATAGGCAGCCGGCCCCCTGTAGTGTATAGGCAGCCGGCCCCCTGTAGTGTATAGGCAGCCGGCCCCCTGTAGTGTATAGGCAGCCGGCCCCCTGTAGTGTATAGGCAGCCGGCCCCCTGTAGTGTATAGGCAGCCGGCCCCCTGTAGTGTATAGGCAGCCGGCCCCCTGTAGTGTATAGGCAGCCGGCCCCCTGTAGTGTATAGGCAGCCGGCCCCCTGTAGTGTATAGGCAGCCGGCCCCCTGTAGTGTATAGGCAGCCGGCCCCCTGTAGTGTATAGGCAGCCGGCCCCCTGTAGTGTATAGGCAGCCGGCCCCCTGTAGTGTATAGGCAGCCGGCCCCCTGTAGTGTATAGGCAGCCGGCCCCCTGTAGTGTATAGGCAGCCGGCCCCCTGTAGTGTATAGGCAGCCGGCCCCCTGTAGTGTATAGGCAGCCGGCCCCCTGTAGTGTATAGGCAGCCGGCCCCCTGTAGTGTATAGGCAGCCGGCCCCCTGTAGTGTATAGGCAGCCGGCCCCCTGTAGTGTATAGGCAGCCGGCCCCCTGTAGTGTATAGGCAGCCGGCCCCCTGTAGTGTATAGGCAGCCGGCCCCCTGTAGTGTATAGGCAGCCGGCCCCCTGTAGTGTATAGGCAGCCGGCCCCCTGTAGTGTATAGGCAGCCGGCCCCCTGTAGTGTATAGGCAGCCGGCCCCCTGTAGTGTATAGGCAGCCGGCCCCCTGTAGTGTATAGGCAGCCGGCCCCCTGTAGTGTATAGGCAGCCGGCCCCCTGTAGTGTATAGGCAGCCGGCCCCCTGTAGTGTATAGGCAGCCGGCCCCCTGTAGTGTATAGGCAGCCGGCCCCCTGTAGTGTATAGGCAGCCGGCCCCCTGTAGTATGTAGCCTGACAGTATGCTTAGCTCATATTAAAAATAAACTGAGTACTTACCAGTCCGACGTCCTGGACATGTCCTCTTCCTTCTTCAAGTCACCGACAGGCCAGTGGGCACAGCCCGGCCGCCACCATAGTTTATGCGATGGCCGGCCCGTGCGCACAGACTTGTTGCTGACCTGGAGCCGGCCTCATTAAAAAAGAAAAGGGGCATTGGATTGGTGAGTAGATCCAGACAAAAAATGTTTTTGCCCCAGTGACAAAAAATTTTAGAGTTTCAAAATTTTTTGCTGTAATGGAACCAAGGATTATCAATGAATCTTCATTACAGACACTTTACAGATGATCATTGCATTCTGGGACTATAGTAAAGCATCCAGAGAGCTTCACCAAATTTCACAGTGGGCAGAGGGGTCCGTCTGTAACTAGGGGTCGTCCATAAGTCAGGTGTTAAAGGACACCTGTCATCAGGTCTGTGTCACTTGTCCTGTCACCTCTACCTGTTGGAGCAGCTCACAAGGATCCCATCCCAGCCTTTATCTAGTTATTTCATACATTATTCATTGTAAAATCATCTATTTTTTATCATGTAAATGAGGCTGGTCACATGGTCAGAGGCAGTGATGTCACCACTGTTACCCCTCCCCTCTCCTCCCCCTGCTCATGTCTATGTGTAATGTATAGTAAAGCATGGCTAGTGTGTGCTGTATCTGCTGACATGCTGCATCCTCCTAATATACAGGTGAGAGACACAGACATGAGCTACACATGAATCTGACATGTTCTGCTGTAACATGGCTGCCTGGAGCTGCTGTATATCTCTCCTACACACACACACATGCACACACAGGCTGCAGGGGGCGTGGCCACCAGCACCAGGAAGCACAGTATTATACAGCCTCACATCATTACCACAGGCTGTCAGTCAAGCACTGGGGGTGTGGCTGTGCCTCCCACTCATGAATAGAGTGGACAGCTTGAATATGCTAATGCTTCATTGGACATTTCACAGGTCATTTGCATACAGCTTTAGGACCTCATTGCTTAGGTTTACAGGCATGTAGAGAGACAATGAAGGGATAGAGGCAATGCTCTCTAATGGCAGTTTATGAAAATATATTTAGTTTAGGGGGGTTATTTTGCATGACGGGTTCTCTTTAAGTAGGGGACCGCCTGCATAGTGTAAGACTGATACAAGATGCAGACACATATCAGACCAGGCAAGACATGCAAGTGGGATCAATAGATTTTAATAGTCAATACAAAGCTTGACAAAAGTTTTTAGAAAGGCAGAAGGATTAAAGGGAGCTGCTGTCTGTGCTCTGTTCAACCAGATGGCTGATCGTGTTCTTATGCTGCCAGTCTTGATATGTAAATTTTCTCCAAGCTGTTTTACAGGCACCACTGCCAGTCTGATTAAAGAGAAAATCTATTTTATTATAAACTTGCTTTACTAATTTTTCAAGAAGTACTTTTTGGATTTAAAAAAACCTACTTTTGTTTTTTAAATTCATGTCATTATTATTTATTATTGCTTTTTGCCATTTAAATGGGTATTTCCACGAAGACAAGTTTCTTATATGTACTCCGCATAAGAAAATAACACTTTCTCTAATTCACTCTTATAAACAAAAATACAGGATTTCACAGATGTAAGTCCAACCTGTCTCTAATCGTCCTGCTGTACACAATTTCAGTTGCCCCTAGACACGACCCAGTAACTTCTGACTTGGGGTCGGGTGGCAGCCATCTTGGATGAGATTGTGCAGATGAGATTTCTGTCTGTCTATGCTGTGTGGCTGTAGCCCCACCCCCTCATCCTGGGGAAGGCGGAGGCAGGCACATGTCTGTGAGATGTAGCAGAGCTCACAGTGTAACAGCCTCTGTGTAATCATCTCATGCTTCACTGATCTGTCTCATCTCTCTTTCTATGTGTCAGTGTCTTAATACAATGTCAGAAGCTAGATGAAAGTGCAGGTTCACCTTGTACCCTGATAATTTTATCACATTGTCACTCCACAAAACTAAATGGGTGATAATGTCTCTGTTTAGAGAGGGATTTTGCATTGAGCAGCCGAGAGAGAGATAGGAGCTAAACAGCAATAAAACTGAATAAATGTGTAAAATGAAGGCTTAAAATGATCTTTATGGTATTAACATCCCTAGGGGATAGAAATGTGAGAATTTTCTTTTGTGGGAAAATCAACCACTTTCAGAAAGTGGATTTTAGTTGAGCTAACTCACCAGTTGTTGAGGTGCTTCTTCCCTCCTTATCCCACCCATTCCCACTCACGCACAGAAGAGACGCGCTGAAACTCTTCTCCGGTGCTCCAAGCTGATGTTAGTTTAGGTTTTAAACAGTATTTATCTTTGCCACCATCCCTCTTGGAAATAATAATGAGAATATTCATGATCATTCAATATTGGTAAGTCGGCTGCAGTGTTAAACTGAGGCTAGGTTCACATTATGTAATTTGTACATTCATCATATACGCTGTATCCCGATGTATAAGCTGAGTGTATACATAGACATATACTGGAGATGCTATAACCTAGCAATATCTCCTCACTCATTTAAATGTAGGGGTGTTTAAAAGGAGCAGCAACTTTTTTTTTTTTTCACAAACCAAAAAAGAACTACAGAGATAGTATTTGTATCTGCAAATCAGTCTGCAACTGTATTGGGGGCAAGCCTAATTTCCCCACAGCTAGAAATGCTCTGAATCTTCTCTTAGTTCACTACACAGTGCAATTTGCTTAGCTGTGAATGTCATTTTCAGCTTTTAGGGTCACGGCAGTCTTTAGGCAGATAGATCTGCCCAATTGCACTTGGAGGTTAATTTACATATCCTGAAAAAAGAGTTTTGTGAGCGGAGACAAGTTTCTGTCCCTACTGAAGGCCCCTATGATTGCCTTGTTTTCCTTTCTGGGAAGCACCAAACTCACTTTAAGCTCAAAAAAGCATCACTACTTCTTTCTAGTCTAGTTAATCAGCCGAGCCGTTCAAGTCTGTCAGTAAGCTTTTCAAGTTTCCAGCAGTTGTTTTGTGTGTAGATTGTATCTGTATATAAAGTGTTGATGTACATCACCAGTGCTTGTCAGACTAGAGAACTGCTAGTCACACAGTGCAGAATACAACATAAAAATCCTCAGGCCAGAAACAAGTACCAGGCTACCAAATACAGGGCACATGTTTAAGAGTATATACTGTATAGAACAATTCCTTGTAACTTAGCTCATATTGAGTGCAGCTATGAAATGCTTATGGTTTGTGCTTACCTGCACTCCATACATTGGTGTGTTTATGTACTTGTAAACTTAAAAGGCTCTTTGACAATATTATATGTAGCACTGTAAATTTTGCTCTTAACTAAAACTATTACATGTATATTACAAGTATATTAATTTCCTAATTGTGGCAGGGTATAGTATAGTATACAATGCCAGGAATAAAAAAAACGTTATATATGGAGAAAAGGAGGTATAAAAACAATAAAACTCCTATACACAACTTCCCTGGTGCTCTCCCATTCAGCCACGGCACCATGACTTCTAGACTCATTTTATATATCATCTGTACCAGCATACCGTATTTTTCAGATTATAAGACACTCCTTACTATAAGACAAACCCCAAATTCAGGCTTCCAAAAAAGAATATATTTTACACCAAATAAAATATCCTTGTTGGTTGCACAGCACACACAGCACTGCTACATCCATGCATTTACACACTCAGCTCTGCTACAACTATTCTTTCACACAGCTCAGCTATACACTCAAACTAACAGCTAGAAATTCAAATAGAAACACTTCTACACATGGGAACACACTGTGTACTGCTATACACAGTGGGCACTGCTACATACACTGGGCTCTGCTGAGTTCTACATGGAAACGCACACACAGCACTGCGCTACATATACAAAGAACACACTGGCACTGATATACACAGAAACACACACAAATCTCTGCTATACACACACATAAGGAACACACTGGGCACTGCTATACACAGAAACAAACACAGCTTTGCTATACAAACAACGAACACACTGGGCACTATTATACACATACACACACAAACCCCCTCTATTCTTCTTACCCTGTCAAAGCCCTTAATTTAACTAGGTTCTCTGCCCCTTGGCAGAGGACCTTGAGTGATCAGTAAAAGGACCTTAGATGACATTACCCTGGTCACGACATCCTACGAAAGGACATGGGGAGGTATAGATAAGAGGAGCTGGCTGAGCAGGACACGCCCCGTCTGATGCCAGGTAATATAAGTGGATTGATGGGGATGTGAAGGAAACAATTTTCAGCTACAAGAAGGGTGTCGGTTAGTTAATAGGGCTCTATAGGGACCTGTAACTAGCTGTATTTGTAAAAGTGCGGTGACAGGTTCCCTTTAACTCGTGGGTGTCCGACTCTTGGCCATTTACTGATCTGCTACTTAAAGGAAACATAGATGTTCATGCTGCAAGCACCTAAACAGAAGGGATAATAAGTATTAGTATTTATCCTTCAGTTTGTTTTTTCTGTACCTCAAATTCCTCTTCATTCTGTCGATGGAATTGTATGGAATTACAGAGCTGTGGGGACTTTTTTTAATTCCTTGTATGAAAACGTTTTAATAAACAATGCATTTGGTTACTCCTTATGCAGAGCAGAAGGCTGCTTTATAATTGTAGCAAATTGTAGATACTTTGAAATAAGCCACAATTCTCAGTTGTTTCCCTACCATCAGCATAAGGTATTTCCTACGCTAGAAACACTGAACAACTGTAAGATGGCAACTAACAACTGATTTGCTAAAAGTGCTAAAAATTAGTATAATGTTACCTTTGCAGTCAAAAAAAACCTGAGTAATAACAGGGGACAGCTGTCACTGTATATTTGTGAGCGGCATGTTCTTCTGAATTTCAGTAAACTAAGGCACTGTGTGTTGCATAGTAACCATTACATTTCACATATTTTTGTCTTTGTTCCATGGCATTTTTTTTTTTGCCTTGGTTTAAAGTAAAAGCGTTTTTTTTCCATCATCAAATGAGAAACAGAAAATAGATCAGGCAGTGAACTTCTCCAGTCCCTGAATATTGGCTGGACTAAGTCACTGCAGCTTAACATAGGAAATAGGGAATATTGGGGACCTGTTCTATGGATTTATTATGCATATATTAAAACCTTTTAGGCAAAATCTCTTCTGACCTTGTGATTTATAATATCAATAATTATGAGAATGCACGTTTTATCGTAATATCAAGAATCATGTCAATTCTTATCATATGGTATTTTCATTACTCATGAGACTGATTATTTTCATTAGATGTTTATCTAGCAGTCCCACATTTATGGTCAGCCATTCTCTGTAATTTCCTGCAGGGTTTGTCTAAAGATAGATGTGATGGCCACTGGCACATCTTACATAACATATAATGTGAGCACTAAGCAAACCAAATTCTTCACGTTTTTATTCTGTCCAATTTAACTAAACTGAAAAGTAGTAATAACATTTGCACAGTCTGAGAAGTTACCATTTCAACTCAATTGAAAAGATGTTTTGTGACATAAGAAGGTGCTGTATATTTGCGCAGAGCTGAAGCAATAATGTGTAGATTGTAACATTTACAGAACACGGGAAGCTGTGAATAGGTGCTGATATGTTGTCAGACTTTGCCTTTAGCATTGGGAGTGTCCAGACTGTAAAATGCAGGGCTGCTGGAATTCACTCACATGGGGACTCCCCAAATGTTTAGGTTTAGCCAAGGGGTTGTCCATTCTTTAACAAAATAAAAAAAAAAAAGGTAGTTTGGGCAAATGTGCTTCAGATGATCTATAGAATATCTCATCCCCTTATCAGAGGATTATACATTATGGTTGTTGGACCTGGACCTGGTAGATTTAGAATTGGAGCCCAACAGCTTCATGTTGCACCTCTACTAGTTACCGACTGGCTACATGGAGTTTCTGTACAAATTACTACTGAGGCCACTGTTTGGCTATAGAAGTTGCATGCTTACGAATAGGACATGATAACTTTTGATCCCACAACGATCAGAAACAACGCCACCAGGCTGCTTGTAGTTGAGAGGTAAATGCTAAAAGTTCAGTTATGTTGTTTAACTTCATAATATTTCACCAATTTCATTGGAAGAACTACTAGGGGATCTTATGGATGAGTTCATGCGAACATGGAAATAGACCCATGTGCTGATCAGATCCTATTGAACTTGAATAGTGTAGTTGACAGGAGTCCTAGCATCATACAGGAATATGATGCAAACAGTTCCTGGGGGTCTTAGTTTGTCTTTGTTTTCTGGTCTGTTTTTGTGGGGGTTTTTGCCTAATTTATCTTAATGCTTATTTTACTTTTTTAAATCTGTCACTTCACTTTTATGTTTCTGTTTTATTTGGTGCAATTTTTGCCTTTTTTGCACCTTTTTCTTCCATGGAAGAAACGGCAATAATTTTTGTGAGGTCCTTTTAACATCAACTTTTATAATCATGCTACTGAGCCTGAAGGGTTACCCTAGACCATCTGTGCTCTGGCTTTACAAACTGTTAACTGTGCAGAAGCATATTCAGTCTCATCCCCCCCCCCCCCTACACTTGCATCTCAGCTGCAGCGAATGGTCAGCACACAATGGAAGGGGGGGGGAGTACTGCTTCACACTAACAGGCTATGTAGCTAAATATGGAGGGGGTAGCCCTCCTAGAATAATTTTACTAGTTGATTCTAGAAGGAAGGAGTTCAAGGATAACAAATGTAAAAATATTACCATAGTCACAGTGCTTGGATCTATGAGTAAGTGTCCCTGGTTTATCATGCTGGATTTTGATGGTAGATTTCCTTTAAATATAGCAAATGAGATGGTCATATATATTATTTTGGTACATTATGTACAGGTATTAAATATAGGGCTGCAGGGTGTGCTGTCATATAATATTGAGTTGAATATAAATTATGGCTATAGTAAAATGCTTTACTGGCATGTCTGTTTTTTATAGAAGCAGTTCGAAGTGAGATTATTTTTCCTGCTTTTGTAAAAAGAAAATAAAAAGGCATAAATAATTAGATTCCTTTTTTCACTGATTTAATTGCTACATGTTCTTTCTGTTTTCCAGATGACATCATGCATCAGGACACCTTCCCGATGTGTGCAGCTGATATTGAGGATCAGCTGAAGAAGCAGTTTGCATATCTTTCAGGTGAGAGCATAAACCACACTATAGCAGTCAATGTTATGGCAGGTCTTATGTATGCAGTTACAGGCGGTCCCCTACTTAAGAACACTCGACTTGCATACGACCCCTAGTTACAAACAGACCTCTGGATATTGGTAATTTATTGCACTTTAGCCCTAGGCTACATTGATCAGCTGTAACAGTTATCACATGTGTCTGTAATGAAGCTTTAGTGTTAACCCTGATTCTTATGACAACCCAACATTTTTAAAATCCAATTGTCACAGAGACCAAAAAAGTTCTGGCTGGGATTACAATGATAAAATATACAGTTCCGACTTACATACAAACTCAACTTAAGGACAAACATACAGTCCCTATCTTGTATGTAACCCGGGGACTGCCTGTAGTTTTCTTTTTCTGGACAATGTGTTCTGAACATGTCACCATTGACTTAAAACTCGATGTTGGTAGCAACGTATCCAGTCCACACCAGCAACAAAAAATTCTGAGCTAAATATGTAATAGTGAGAAATGACAGGAAAATAGTATTGAACATATGAAGAAACAGAAGTCATGACACCAGCTGAATCAATCAGTAATTAGAAAGCAATTCTGTTACTTAGAGAAAAATATCTGCAGGTTCAACTAATGGTCTATATAAAGGTGTCTCACTACCAAGGTGCCACACAAGAAACGTCCCATGATGGTTAAAACCACTGCGCCGTTTCAAGCCCTTCAGCAGCCCTGTTGCAGTGAACTAATGTGGCAGCATTAAAAATACAAAAACTAAAACCGCTCCTTGTTCTTTAAAGTATTCCCCAGTTTATCACCCCAAACAGCCCCCTCATGGTTAATTTATATACATTCCCCTCATGGTTAATTTATATACAGCCCCTCATGGTAATATCAAATATAGCTCCCCACTGATTCATTATATACAGACCATTCATGTTAAGTTTATATACAGCCCCAAATGGTTATATTATATACAGCCCTCTCATACTCTAGGCTATATAACGTACAACCATGAGGGCATGGTTTTATTATATACAGCTTCCACATGGTCATATTATATACAGCTCCCTCAAGGTTCTATTATGTACAGTTCCTTCATGGTTATATTATATACAGCTCCTTTATAGATTATAATATATTCAGCCCCCCATGAATTCATTATGTGCAGCCCAGCCCACCTCACTCCCATGGACAAAAGCATCTTCAGTCCAGAGACGCAGGTTGGCGTCCTGCAATGCAAGGAGCAGCACAAGCAGCCAGGCGCTGGTTGGGACTGAGATTTGGCCATGTGGGGCTGATAAAGGGGGGTAATGGGATTGGGTTTCTATTCAGTTCCTCTAGGCTTCAGTGGTTCTGTCCAGCCCCTTAGTCTGTGCTATTTACCATAAGCACCTATTCCAGTCCTTCATATATCACAGGAATAACATACAACCCTCGCAGATACTTATATACAAAAAGACTTTACTAACAACATACATGTGACAAAGTAACTACATAAAATACAATACAAAATACATAG
Organism: Engystomops pustulosus; assembly: GCF_040894005.1. NCBI lineage: Eukaryota > Metazoa > Chordata > Amphibia > Anura > Leptodactylidae > Engystomops > Engystomops pustulosus. The sequence goes on along the minus strand of NW_027285822.1, from coordinate 6,128 downwards.
AGAACACAACTACACACAAACCTTCTTCTCCTGACCCCTCCCGGACACAGTAATGTGTATGTATATACAATATATAGTTAACACTACAGAAGCTCCTGGATATATCCTGAAGCAGGAGTCACATCCAGTACCTGACCATATACATGTACATATAGAGACTCATGCACAATAGCATCTATATATCTACTCCTCCAATACACGTGCAGGGCACAGATCCACGTGTGAATGGGATACGGCTACAGGATGTACATGTAGTTACGCTAATATATACACACTCACTGTAGACACTTAGCTATGTATATACCGTATTTTTCGGACTATAAGACGCACTGGACCATAAGACGCACCAAGGTTTTAGAGGAGGAAAAACAAGAAAAAATGTTTTTTTCCCCAAATAGTATGCTAAAATATTTAATAAAGTAACTGGGCGGTGCAGTGCAGCCATGTTTCTCTTTAGAGAGGGGCAGGGGCAAGCAGTGGTCACCCCCTCCTCCTCTCCTGGACACTGATGTCTATCTTTAGATAGAATTATGCTGGCACATAGTCGGGGGGTCTCAAGAGTTACAGGGCTGTATAGGTATGAGTATATGTGACAATGGTCACAAGAGCTTACGATCTATGAGGAGGGGACACAGGAGATGACAGTGCTTGTACAATGGTCACAAAAGCTTACAATCTATGAGGAGGAGGGGGCACGTGAGATGACAGTGCTTGTACAATGGCCACAAGAGCTTACAATCTATGAGGAGGAGAGGACACAGGAGATGACAGTCCTTGTACAATGGCCACAAGAGCTTACAATCTATGAGGAGGAGAGGACACAGGAGATGACAGTCCTTGTACAATGGCCACAAGAGCTTACAATCTATGAGGAGGAGGGGACACAGGAGATGACAGTCCCTGTACAATGGCCACAAGAGCTTACAATCTATGAGGAGGAGGAGGACACAGGAGATGACAGTGCTTGTACAATGGCCACAAGAGCTTACAATCTATGAGGAGGAGGGGACACAGGAGATGACAGTCCTTGTACAATGGTCACAAGAGCTTACAATCTATGAGGAGGATGAGGGTACACAGAAGGTGACAGTCCCTGTACAATGGCCACAAGAGCTTGGTCTGTGGGATAAAGTACTTTTACAAGACAGCAGCCACTACAAACCAGGCAACAAGGGGTTAAGAGTGTGAGAGCAGAGACCCGGGGGAAGGGAGCACTAACACTTATCTGATCCTGTGCTCCGGAGAGAAGTTACAGGTCAGACACATACAGGCTCCTCTTCACACACTCTGCCGCAGCCTTCTTCTTCTGTCTTCACTCTGAGCCTCCCGGGCTACTTACAAGCCCAGCGGGGATTGGCCAGAGTCAGTGCCTTTCTCCTCCCCCTCTCTTTCCACTGCTACGCTCCTGTATATCGGTGCCTAGAGGACTGCAGAGCTGGCAGAGCACACGGGGTGCCATCCATTCCCTCCAGCAGTGGAGGGAGAGGAGGAGAGGAGCGCAGCGGCACTCACTGTGCATCCAGGTGCCCTCCTGCAGCTACATCCGGACTATAAGACGCACCACTGTTTTTTCCCCATTTTCTGGGGAAAAAAAGTGCGTCTTATAGTCCAGAAAATACGGTATATGGTAAAACACATAACACCTGGAATATCTATAGGTACACGTATAAAGTCTACTGTATTATAATAAGTACTATGTTATAATTACTCTTATAAAGTTATATACATACACAGAAAGCACACACAATATATGACCTGGTCCTTTAGGTAAGTGCTGTACGTCCAGGGGGGGGGGGGCAGGAGCAAGAGACAAAAGAGAATGATTTCTGTTTTTACCATGCTTAAATATCCTTGTGTGTAGTCCCTTCCCACCCCCTTATAACTCCACCCTGAGACCCTCTCAGGATAGACCCCAGTGTGTGCAGGGAATATCACACCTGGTTCATGGTGGCTTCTTACTGTTCAAAGCCTTTTGATATGTTAATGACCCAATGGCTTCAGTACACACTGACATCTCACCACAGAATATCAGTGCCTGTGGTCAGTATATACTGTATCCATTTACACTATATGTAATATATATAATAATAGAGCAGAGGGTCCAGTTATGAATAATATCCCCTGTAACAGGGGCCCTTTCCCCTCCCAGCAGCTCTGGTCCTCGAACTTGCCCAGGTAACACATTTTTTAAATATATCTACTATCTAAAATTGGAGATGCATTCAATATGTATTTCACCTACTATACATAGGGTCAAGCATTTAATTTATTATTGTTTTATAAAATATTTAATTTAATAATTTCATCCTCAATAACAAACTTTGAGGAATACACACTTATTTCCATTGAATATGACCATGCTAAAGAAATATAGCGAAGTCCTACATTATGCTGCATTTCCAACACAGCCAAGTTGTTTGAATACTGAAATTTTTGGATTTTATTAAACTATTTACTCTGCCGGATTACTGGAATTTTCAGATGGGTACTGGATTAATAAAAAAAACTGAAATATCACATGGTAATAAGTATTCAGAGAATTCAGGTAATGAGTATTCTTGAGAATGCTGTAACAAGTTCTTCACACCTGGATTTATGGATCCTCTGCCATTCTTACTTGCAGATCCTCTCCAGTTCCCTCAGGTTGGATGGTGAATATTGGTGGAAGCCATTTTCAAGTCTCTCTAAAGATTTGAATTTGAGTTATGAAGCCACCATTTTGTTATTTTAACTGTGTGCTTAGGGTTATTGTCTTGTTAGATGGTAATCCTTCGGCTCAGTCTAAGGTCCAAAGCACTCTGGAAGAGGTTTTCATCCAAGATATATTCGTACTTGCCCGTATTCATCTTTCCTTTAATTACATCCTGTTCCTGCAACTCAAAAACAACCCCATAGCATGATAATGCCTCCACCAGGTGATGAGCAGTGCCTGGTTTTCTCCTCACATACCTCTTCAAATTAACAACAAAAAGTACAATCTTTGTTGCATCACAACATAGAATCTTATTTCTAATAGTCTGGGAAATCTCCAAGTGTTTTTTGCAAACTGTATGTGGCTTTCATATGTCTTGCACTGAGGAGAGGTTTCTATCAGCAGACTCAACCATAAAGCCCTGAGTGGTGAAGGGCTGCAGTGATAGTTGACTTTGTGGAATTTCCTCCCATCTCCCTACTTCATCTCTGGGGTTCACCCACAGTGATCTTGGGGTGATCTTTTTTTACCTCTCTCGCCAAGGCTCCTCTTCCACAATTGTATAGTTTGGCTGTAATTCTGTCTCTGAGTTTCTTAGACCTCGTGATTCTAATGTGCTTTGACATGCACTGTGAGTTGAGACACAGGTGTATGCCTTTCCCAATTTAAGACCAATCAGATTAATTAAAAACAACTCCATGAAGGAGTAGAACCATCTCAAGGAGGATCAGAAAGAAATGGACAGCATGTGAGTTCAATGTTACCGCAAAGGGTCTGAATACTTATGACCGTGTGATATTTCAGTTCTTCTTGTTTAACCCCTTGCCAACATGTACTATGTCACATGCCGGGTGCATGGAGAGGGCTCACGGGCTGAACCCTCTCCATAGCCAGTAAGCCTTTGCTGCATATTGCAGCAAAGGCTTACCGCTAACACCCTCGATTGGTGCTAGCTAAATAGTAAGCTTTTAGATCGGGCACCTCCAAGCCTCCCATGTTAAACCAATATATGCCTGGTTAGTCATGGTTTTTTACCAGCCCAAATGTAACGGGAAATAACAGATTGTGCTTTATTAAAGAAAGAGCTTGATATGGGTATGGGGAGGGTCCTGAACAGGCACATGAATTTGGGTAGTAAAAGCATTTTAAAGACTGCGATACATCCCAGACAAGACAGTGCTCCCTTTTTGTAGTGTCGTACATTTTTTAGATATTTCAGCGAGTATTTCAGCGAATTCTGTAATTGTGTCCATTACTGTTTTCAATGATTTGTCAGGGTCCAGCATTGTAAGGAGTATATCATCCGCGTAAAGTGAGATGAGGTGGGAGCGGTCCCGAATCTGTACCCCCTGAATGTCTGCCTAAGCAGTCTGGCAAGGGGCAAGGAGTTAAATGGATAAGATAAAAATTAAAGGGGAGAGGGGGCACCCCTGCCTTGTCCCATTTGTTATCCTAAATTGGTCGGATAGAGTACCATTAGCGAAAACCATGGCTGAGGGGGAGGAATAAAGGGCCTGGATGGATTTAAGTATAAAGCCATCTATGCCCATTAACCTGAGTGCCGAGAAGGCGTAAGACCAATTAATGCATTCAAGCGCCTTCTTGGCATCCAAAGCAAGCAGGACCACAGAGTTTTTCTTAGAGTGCAGCCAGCTCAGGATACTACCACCCTCTGAGTATTACCTGAGGCATTTATGAGGCCAGTCTGGTCGTCGCTTATCAGTTGAGTAATGTATGGCATAAGTCTGGCTCCTAATACGGCTGCATATAATGTGGTATCCGCATTCATCAGCGAAATAGGCCTGAAGTTTTGCGGAATCTCAGGGGGTTTCCCAGGCTTGGGTATCATTACGATTAAAGCTTGTTGGTTTTCAGTCGGGAGTGTTCCCTCTGCCACTGCTGAATTAATGAAGTTTATGAAGTGAGTGGGAAGGAGGGTGGAGAAGGTCTTATAATATTCTGCAATAAAGCTGTGGGGGCCTGGGGCTTTCTGTGATGGCATAGAGTGTATGGCCCTAGTTACCCCATTCACAGTAAAGGGACTGTTTATCTATTGTCAACTTCGGTAAGCCAGCAGAGGTGAGAAAAGTATTTATCGCATCTACCTCTGGTTGGTAAGTGAATCAAAAAGAACTTTTTTGATCTTACCAATAAAACAGATTGAAAAATTTATAGGGATCTGAATACTTTCCGTACCCACTGTACATTCAGACCCATGATAGTTTGAATGTCAAACTGCCTATAAGTAAATATGGCTACAGCTGCTCTGTCATAGCCCTCTAGCTTCCACTTTACGCATACATACCCTTTATACAGTGGACATATTTTGGGTATTTGTTATAACTTGTTCACTAATATTTTCTTAAGATCTCATTTTTAAGGCCTTAGGCAACACACCGTGTCAAGTTAAAAGACTAAAAAAACTAAACCCATTCCATTTCTAACTTTTCCTGGTCTGAACACTGTAACTGTATACATGGAATGTAACTATGGAAGACTTTTATTACTTTGAGTTACTATACAAAAATGTTTAGAAAGAACAAAAGTGTCTGATAGCAGAGGATCAAGAGGCTCTGTTCACAAAGTAATGTGGCTGACATTAGTTTCTAGTCAGCTGTAAAATTCCTAGCAGAGACCAGAGTGTAGACCATCTGTAGACATAGAAGGGATTGGCTTTTATAAACTGAGGTGTGGATGCAGTTTTATGGCTTACTACTGTGTGTTATGAAAGTCTGTGTTTAAGATTGCACATTTAAAATTATAGAGGACAAAGGCGCCAACTACTTTATTGAAGTCCCATCTGTTTTCTTAACCTAAAGGAAATGTACCATAAAAATCCATCATGACAAACCAGGGACACATACTCATGGATCCAGGCACCATGACTGTGGTAATCTTCCTATATTTGTTATCCTTGGCCTCCTTGCTTTTAAAATCAGTTCCCAGAGACCCTCTGTGCTGCAGATTCACATGCTGTTATGCTGTTCAAAGCACTTCCCCCTCCCCACTACGTGCTATTCGTAGTGAGATTATTTTAGGTAGCGGGAGGGGAAGTGTTGTGGCTACAGCATGGAGGGGCTCTGGGAACCACCCAAGTAGCCTTCACACTAATTAGCATCATTTTAAAAGTTGATATTAGAAGGAAGGAGGCCATGGAAAAATATAAGAAGATTACCACTTACTTATGTTAAGTTCCCCGGGTTTATCCATGCTTGGTATTTATCCAGCCTTTTATGTGCCGCCATCTTGGCTGAGATCAACGCTACACACAACGTCATCGGGGAGCAACTATCTGTCCGCATGACAGCCCTGGGTCTTTGCAAGGCCCGAGTCTGTACATATTAAAGGAAACCTACCACTTGAAGTGGCAGGTTTCAGAAGAAAACACCGAGCACCAGCTCAGGCTGAGCTGGTGCCGGTGCTTATTTTTGTTAGT
>NW_027285821.1:0-22424 GCF_040894005.1 Engystomops pustulosus | reverse complement strand
CCAGCTGTGTGAGGAGAAGAGAGGAATGTTGGTGCTGGCTATGTGGGGAGAAGAGGGACATGGTGGTGTTAGCTGTGTGAGGAGAAGACGGTCATGGTGGTGCTGGCTGTGTGAGGAGAAGAGGGGAATAATGGTGTTGGCTGGATGAGAAGTCCCCTGTGACTTACGTTTAAGGGAAGGAGTACTTTTTGGATCCAGCAACAAATAGATAAGTGCATCTACATTTTTTATTTCCTGATATTCATTGTGTGATTTTTATTGCAACCAAGTAGATCTGAAGGTATTTTACTTGCATAATCTGTATATTGTGTGGGGGGTATAGGGAGGCATTCACCTTGCTTATCTAGACAGTATAGTCACAGGTGCTGCCTAATAAATAGTGGGGTGTGGCTATCTAATTAGCAGCCTTTATATACTTCTGTGGTCAGTTTGTTTGGTGGTTTGCAGCCAGATCTTGTGCAGTGAGCTCTGCAGATTTTTGTGGCAGATAACTTATAAAAAAGCATTAGCAAAGCGAGTGTATGAGCTTGGCGGCGAGTGTGCATTGATCTTAAGTGTGTGCAGTGTCTTAAGTGTGACTTACGTTTAAGGGACTTAAGTTTGAGGGGCTTTAGCAGGTAACTTCTGTGTTCTGTGTTACTTTGGCTGTAAATTCTTCTTTCTGTAATCCCCATTAGAATAATGGACTCCATAAGTGGAATTGCTACACGGTGTACATCCTGTGCCATGTATGCTTTCCTTGAACAGCCGTTCGAGGGGGAATACTGCTGTGTGGGGTGTGTGAAAATTGCTCATCTGGAAGCCCAGATTCTGGATCTAAATGAGCAGGTTTCAAGGCTACGGGCAATTGATAATATGGAACGAAGTTTGCTGCTCCTGGAGCACAAACTCTCTGGGGAAGATGGTTGTGGGGAGGGAAGTATGGAGGTGCAGAGTGAGGGGGCAGCTAGTTGGGTAACATGTAGAAGGCGGGGTAGAGGGAAGAGTTGTAGAGAGTCTAGTCCTGATCTGGTGCACCCCAATAAGTTTGCCAGGCTGGCGGATGAGGGGGATATCAGCTCTGGGGTGGCAATGCTGCAGAAAGATGTGGCCGCTAGCAACCAGGGGAATGTCTGCTCCAGTAAGAAGGGTAATGGGAGCACAGGCAATGTCAGACAGGTGCTGGTAGTGGGAGATTCGATTATTAGGGGAACACACAGGGCAATCTGTCACAAAGACCGTGCATACCGAACAGTGTGTTGTTTGCCGGGTGCTCGGGTTCGGCATGTTGCGGATCGGGTTGATGGATTACTGGGAGGGGTTGGTGAGGAACCAGCGGTCATGGTCCACATTGGCACTAATGACAAAGTAACAGGTAGGTGGAAGGTCCTTAAAAATGATTTCAGAGATTTAGGCCATAAGCTCAGGGCAAGGACCTCAAAGGTAATTTTCTCCGAAATACTGCCTGTACCACGTGCCACACCAGAAAGGCAGCGGGAGATCAAGGAGGTAAATAAGTGGCTCAAAAGTTGGTGTAGGAAGGAGGGGTTTGGGTTCATGGAGAACTGGGCTGACTTCTCTGTGGGCTACAGGCTCTACAGTAGGGATGGGCTGCACCTCAATGGGGAGGGGGCTGCTGTTTTAGGGGAAAAAATGGCCAGAAGGTTGGAGGAGTGTTTAAACTAGAGACCTGGGGGGAGGGCAACTACACTTGTGCAGGGCAAATAGACGGTGTACATAGAGAGCTGGGAAGAGCCATAGTCCATGGGGGAGGAAGGGGGGCTGGAATGAGATTGGGAAATAAGGACAAAAGGAATACGGACAGGGAAAACAATATAAAGTGTATGTACACAAATGCCAGAAGCCTCACAAACAAAATGGAGGAACTGGAACTCTTGATGTTGGAACGGAAATATGATATAGTGGGTATCAGCGAGACATGGCTGGACAGTAGCTACGACTGGGCTGTTACTATAGATGGTTATAGTCTTTTTAGAAAGGATCGTATAAATAAAAAAGGGGGAGGGGTTTGTTTATATGTGAACTCTTGCCTCAAGCCCGTCTTGCGAGATGACATCAGTAACGCAAATGTGGAGTCCCTATGGGTGGAGATAAGAGGAGGGAAAAATAAAAATAAAATATTACTAGGGGTTTGTTATAAGGCTCCAAATATAATGGAGGCAGCAGAGGAAATGCTGATAAGTGAAATAGATGCGGCTTCAAAACATGGTGAAGTACTTATCATGGGGGACTTCAATTACCCAGATATTGACTGGGGGGCAGAAACCTGCAGGTCCTTCAAAGGTAGCAGGTTCTTGTCAACAACAAAAGACAATTACCTGTCGCAACTAGTCCTGGAGCCAACAAGAGGGGGGGCACTGCTGGACCTTATCCTTACCAACAGACCTGATAGGGTATCAAAACTACAGGTTGGGGGGAACCTGGGGAATAGTGATCATAATATCATTGATTTTGTATTACGCTTTACTAAGCATGTTAGTGAAGGGGCAACCAACACTCTAAACTTCAGGAGGGCAAATTTTCATCAACTAAGGGAAGACCTTAAAGGCATAGACTGGGATAATGCTCTCAAAGACAAAAGCCCCCCCCAAAAATGGGACTTTTTCTCATATATTCTGAAAAAGTCCTGTGAGAAACACATACCTTATGGGAAAAAGCATAAAAGGAACAAGAAAAAGCCTATGTGGCTAACTAGTCTTGTAAGGAAAGCAATAAGCGAGAAAGATAAAGCGTTTAAGGTGCTAAAACGTGAAGGTAGCGATGAGGCATTACAGGATTATAGAGAGAAAAATAAATCCTGTAAAAAACAGATAAAGGCCGCAAAAATAGAGACTGAAAGAAATATTGCCAGGGAGAGCAAAAATAATCCCAAATTATTTTTCAAGTATATAAATGATAAGAAACTAAAAACAGAGAGCGTGGGTCCCCTTAGAAATAACATAGGGGTCATGGTGGAAGGAGATGAGGAAAGGGCCAATCTACTGAATGTCGTCTTCTCAACTGTCTTTACCCAGGAAAATCCCCTGGTGGAAGACACAATGAGGAATAATGTAAATTCTTTTTATAATGTCAACAGTTTAACCCAGGAAGAGGTACGGCGCCACCTCGCAACCACTAAGATAGATAAATCACCTGGGCCAGATGGCATACACCCCCTGGTTCTGCATGAATTATGTACGGTGATAGACAGACCGTTATTTTTAATATTTGAAGATTCACTGAGGACTGGTTATGTTCCACAGGAATGGCGCATAGCAAATGTGGTACCAATATACAAAAAAGGATCAAATAGCAATCCTGGAAACTACAGACCCGTAAGTCTAACTGCTGTGGTGGGGAAAATATTTGAGGGGTTTATTAGAGATGCTATCCTGGAGTATCTCACTGTGCACAACCTTATAACCCAGCGTCAGCATGGGTTTATGAGAGATCGGTCCTGTCAGACTAATCTGATTGGTTTCTACGAGGAGGTAAGTTCAAGACTGGATCTGGGGGACGCTGTGGATGTTGTATATCTGGACTTTTCAAAGGCATTTGACACCGTGCCACATGAAAGGTTGGTATATAAAATGAGACTACTGGGAATAGGAGAAAATCTGTGTATCTGGGTAAGTAATTGGCTTAGTGATAGAAAACAGAGGGTGGTCATTAATGGCACATTCTCAGATTGGGTTGATGTTACCAGTGGAGTGCCACAGGGGTCAGTATTGGGGCCACTTCTTTTTAATATTTTTATTAATGACCTTGTAGTGGGTTTACACAGTCAAGTTTCAATATTTGCAGATGATACTAAGCTGTGTAAAGTAATAAATACTGAGGTCGATAGTTTAGCATTACAGAGGGATTTGTGGAAGCTTGAGGGATGGGCAGAGAAATGGTTGATGAGGTTTAATGTAGATAAATGTAAAGTTATGCACTTGGGCCATGGAAACAAAAAGTATAATTATGTTCTTAACGGTCAATTACTTAGTAAAACTGAAGCTGAAAAGGACTTGGGGGTATTGGTGGATGGTAAACTTAATTTTAGTGACCAGAGCCAGGCGGCTGCTGCTAAAGCAAATAAAATAATGGGATGTATCAAGAGAGGAATAGATTCTCATGATAAAGACATAGTTCTGCCCTTATACAAATCCCTGGTCAGACCACACATGGAATATTGTGTACAGTTTTGGGCACCAGTATATAAAAAGGATATAGTAGAGCTGGAACGGGTGCAGAGGAGAGCAACCAGGATTATTAGGGGAATGGGGGGACTAGAATACACTGACAGATTACAAAATTTGGGATTATTCAGTTTAGAAAAAAGACGACTGAGGGGAGACCTCATTACAATGTACAAATACCTGAACGGACAGTACAAGGATCTCTCCAAAGATCTTTTTATACCTAGGCCTGTGACCAGGACAAGGGGGCATCCTCTACGCCTAGAGGAGAGGCGATTCTACCATCACCATAGACAAAGGTTCTTTACTGTAAGAGCAGTGAGACTATGGAACTCTCTGCCGCAGGAGGTTGTTATGGCCGACTCTATGTACATGTTCAAGAGAGGCCTGGATAACTTTCTGGAGAGAAAAAATATCACGGGTTATGGGGATAAAACATTTATTTAATTCTTGAAGGTTGGACTTGATGGACTTGCGTCTCCTTCCAGCCTTATATACTATGATACTATGATACATGGCGGTGTTGGCTTTGTGAGTAGAAGAAGGACATGGAGGTACTGGCTTGTGAGAAGACAACATGGAAGTACGGCCTTTGTAATATGGCATTAAAACATAAACAAAATCCTACCCGTCTGGGTGCAATCTAAACAGTTCCCTTAACTCACCACTAAAACATAAAGGCACAGGCACAGAAGTCGGGGCTGTGTGTGCTCTCCAACCTCCTTTCAGAGAGACAATGCTCTCAGCTCTGCTCAGCAGCATTATGCAGCCCAAGGTGCTGGAAAACACAACCTCCGCATTCAGGGAACATTCACACATTGCAGTTAAAACTGCATCGCAATTAGTTTTGAGGTGGTTTTAGGGGCAGTTTTGTCAATTTCACAGGTGAAGGACATGAACTGAATGGGTGAATTTGATTTTGAAGGAGAAAGCTGTTCCACAATTGTCATTCACCTGTTGATTTGATAAGTAATACCACCTAAAACCAACCCAAAACTAATTGCAATGCAGTTTTAACTGCAATGTGTGAACGCACCCTAAGGCCTTGCATAGTAGGTAAACCCAGGGGAAACATATTGCCCATCCACAGTTAACACCTTCAGTGTCTCACTCACCATATACAGGAGCCATTGTTTGCTGCTGTTGTGGAAATTGGAAGCTGAGCCGTGAATGGTTGCTGTTCTGCCACAGGTCATTAATATGAGCTCTGAGCTTTGATAGCTTACTATAGTCAATGAGTATAATACAGCTTATTTGTGAGGTAAAGTGAATGACAGAGAGAAAGGTGGGGAGAGTGAGTGACACAGAGACAGGCAGGGAGCGTGAGACAGGCAGGGAGAGTGAATGACTGACCGAGAGACAGCCAGTGAGTGTGAGTGAGCGACAGAGAGACAGCCAATGAGTGTGAGTGAGAGATAGATGGGGAGAGTGAGTGACAGAGAGACAGGCAGGAGAGTGATTGACAGAGAGAAAGACAGGGAGAGTGAGTGAATGACAGAGTGTATCTCAAATTTGAATCAAAAGTGATTAGAAGTTATTAGAAGGAATAAAGGAAAACGTCATCTTATCCCACATACAAATGCAACCTAGCGCAGCGCTGTGCAACATATTGGGGCACCAGGAAGAAAAGCAGCCAGAGGTAGTCACAGCCAGCACAGGCTCAGCCCTGCAGGAGCAAGCGAAAGCTTATGGGATGGTAGGGCTGCTGTACATATATGATTAGTGCTCCAATGGAACAAACTGAAAACACGCATTACCCACTTACCCGGTCCCTGCGCAATCCCCGAGGTGTGTTCTCCGACGAGGATGAAGTCTGCCGTGATTCAACAAGACTGTGCGCCCGAGATCCTGCATGTATTGCTTCCCTGGTCAGGTCCGCCAGAGTTCTCCATCTTCTTCCCGGTGTATATAAGTGCATGTCTTGCGACACAATTTGAATTTTAAATCCTGCGCTCAGTCTGAATCAGTCGGGTTGTCAGAAGGCCACACCCCCCGATTTGTGTCCCTTGAAAGTTGGCACGATTGTGCCAAAATCCGATCACGTGCACCAAAAACCCCTATTATATGCGGTGTAAAACTGAAATAGCCGGGATACCCGACGGAAATGCAGTCCACGGACCCGTAGTAAATGTGGCGATATATATCTGCATCCAGCTTCATACAACAGTCCGGAAACATTTATAAAGGCATTTATTTCATCAAATGCATAAATGCATACCAGCACATGGAAAATGCAGACATCACAGCATTATTTGCCTATGTGTTTCGGAAAGTATTCCTTCATCAAGGCATGCCTTAGGTGCCACAATTTAGCCTCCCCAGTAATGCACATCCTCTCCCCCCTGTATACACAGACTTGTCCCCCAGTATGCACAGCCTCTCCCCCCTGTATACAGAGCCTTGTCCCCCCAGTATGCACACCCTCTCCCCCCCCCCCTGTATACACAGCCTTGTCCCCCCAGCATGCACAGCCTCTTCAACCCCCCGTATGCACAGCCTCCCCACCTATATACACAGCCATGGCCCCCCTGTATACACAGCCTGTATTCCCCGACCTGTGACCTGCAGAGCGTTGCACACAGGCACGATGTGCTGCACTGCTCTGCCTATAAAATTTCAGCGGCGCCTTAAAGGTACCAATGTAATTCAGTTTTCATGTACCACAGACTTGCCATCCATTGGCAAGTCTGTGCAAACAGCGGCAAAATGCTGCTCATAAAAAGGGTCCGCAATCTGCCGCCTGCGGCAGGGACTTCACCCCGCCTCATGGCAGATGCGGCCCTGCCTCCCCCTATTCTCCCTTATACCTTGGATATGCTGCTGGCCCTATGACAGGTATCATTGATATGTATATAACATTGCATATCACCTTTTGTCAATTCTTGTTCAAAAAGTAAATAATTGCAATAAGACTAAGCAACATGCAAAGTAAGTTTATCAATTTGTCAAACAATATATATACACTACAGGATTTTCTTGACTTTTTAGTGTAGAAAAATGGCAAAAACATGCAATGCCACTAAGAAAAAGTGGCTTAAACATAGAACCACTGCTAGTGCAACATCATGTAAAGCCCCCACCAAAAATCTACTTGTATTGTGGCAAATAGAAATTAGTGATACTTTTTTGTGTGTGAATATGTTGTGTGTGTAAAATGTGGTCAATATAATGTCATAAATAAACATTAAGAAAAACCACTTGCCTCCTGGTGTATACGCTGCTTCTATTCTTTACTCTTGTGTACTCTACCTGGTAGCAAATAGAAATTAGTGACACAGTTTTTTTATTAGTGTGCATATGGTGCGTATGTAAAATGTTTTATTTTCCTGGTCTAAAAATAAAATCCCAATTCCTTCAAATGTATATGCTGCTGTGATTCTTTACTCTTCTTGTGAATATTTATTTAAAAAATTGCAGACAGCCAAAGCCACTATAACAAATTTGTTGGACACCGGAGCTCCGAAGCTCATAGCTCAGCTTTCATTTCATAAACTGCTGTGGGAAAAGATTACTTAAATTTCCTCCACAATCTATCGCAAGGAGCCAGGCTAATAATAAAAACCCCCATTATCTTATCCTATGCCATTGGGAAATAATAATATTTGGTCCATTTCTGTTGGCAAAAATGTTTCTTTGTTAAAAATGTCTATATCATTAATACTCACACAAACCAGGCATTTATATTGCTTATCTTAAACTGTCTGTACACATCAGATAAAACCTGGCAGATCTTGATAATGTTGGTAGAATAGGTGCTGGGCTTGTCCCTCGATGAATATGAAACTTGTTTCTTCAGCCAAAAGTTATGGTCACTCCAAAAGCCAATTCTCCTTATGGAAATAGCAAGAGAGCAGAAGAACAATGTTTGTCCAATTGATATCCTTTGTGTATGTCAGTAGTAGGGGATGCCAGATAACCAGCAATTGTACCCCAAAGTTTTGTACACCATAACATGCCTGTGTTTATAGTACAGAAAAGCCTAACATCATATAAACATATATTCCAACTTGCATACAACATCTTGTTGGTAGGGGATTTGCTGCCGATTATTTAGTCAGGATATTCTTGGAGATGGATGTCTGCTGACAATTTCTGGTGCTTAAACCTTTGGTCACTTCAAGGAAAATGTTACGTTGTGTGCCCAACCCAAATATGTCCTCACATTATCCTATAAAAGTGACATCTTTGCTTTGTTGTATTATTGTAAGCAGCACACAGGACTTTTCACATCTCATAAAGTGATGCTGTATTATTTCTTTCCTAGCAGTCCTCCTGGTAACCCTGCTGTGCAAGTTACTGCAGCTGACCACATTCACTTAAATGGAGCTGTCCTGGATGTAGCCTGTATAGCAAGTCACTGCATTACTGCTATTTAATAATAGACTATGAAAGAGATGTCTCAGAAATTGAACCCCCAACCATAATGTAAATCTTCGGGCAAACCTATGTCTTCTCATTTTTACTATACATATAAACCAGTCTTACAGGGAGTACCGGTATCTTTACACTACGTATAGATCTGTGTAGTGTATACGTGAATGTTATTAGAAAAATTGTAGTAAAGATTTCAATACACAGTAAAGTAAAATAGGAGACGAATAAGAACTGACAGTGATGAACAACAGATCCAAAGAGAAAACTATTGTCTTTTAATTGTGATCTTAGGATGAAATTGTCATCCTGAAAAGATGTCTCCATTGTTGGCAAACTTGTAGTTGTTAGTTCAGTATAAGACACTCCTGTGGTCGTCTTCAGTGTAGTATATAAAGTACTGTGTTCCCATGGAGTGCTTGTATTTGTAGATGTTGCTGCCTTTAGTGTGGATGTTGGCAATTTGGTGCTGACAATCAGCATTGTGGTCTCCAGGGCTGTTGTGGATGCTGCAAAAGTGGTTTCAGGATGTGTAGTATAGACAGCTGAGGTGGAAGGACTACTTGTTTCCATAATTCTAGTAGTCTTTTGAACAGTTGTAGACTCAACAATGGTAGAAGGAACAAATGTTGTTACTGGTAATGTTGTTAGTTTTACTGTAGTAGGTTGGGTGGTTGTGAATGTTGTGGCTACTATGGTTGATGTAGCTTGTGGAGTTGTGACATCTATGGTTGTAGTTTTCATTAAGGTTGTTTGTTGAGCTGTTGTCATTTTTACAGTCGCAGTTGACTGAGGAGTTGTATTTTCTGTGGTTACCATATTAGTTGTTGTTAGTGGTGTTGTGACTCCCATGGTTGTTGCCCACATTAAAGTTGTTTTTTGTGGTGTTGTGATACCTAAAGTTGTAATTTCAACTGTTGTTGTAGGTCGGGGTGTTGTATTTTCTGTTGTTGCCATATGAGTTGTCATTTGGGGAGTAGTGACTTCTAGGGTTGTTGTTTCCATAGCAATTGTTTCTTGTTGTGTTGTACTCTTTATAGTTGTAGCTTCTGGAGTTGTAAGTGTTATTGTTGTAATTTGAGTGGTTGGTGTAATAGTGGTCTTCAGAGTTGTTAGTGGTTGGGAGGTGGGAAGATTTGTTGTTTTAAGTGTTGTAGGCAATAGAGTTGTTTGAGCCTTTAACGTAGATGTCTGAATGGTAGTTGGATTAGTTATGACAATTGCTGCTTTAGTCGTGGTTGGTAGTGTTGTTCTTGGAGTTGTTAAGCAGATTAATTCATCAGGCTTGAGAGCGTTTATGACTTTTCCTTTAAGGTTAACTGGGGATTCACAAAAAACTTTATCAATGTCCTTTACTTTTGCTTTGTTGTCATTTATCCAGGAGTGAAAATCTTGAAGGTTACAGTCGCATGCCCAAGGATTGTACCTCAACTGTAAATTTGTAAGTTTAGGGATTGCCTGAAATGGTTGTAGTGGAATGTTGATGAATGAGTTGTTATTAAGTCGAAGTGTCTTTAACTTTGGGAGGGATGAGAAGACATCATCTTGCAGACTACTAAGATAATTATTTTCAACATTAAACTCTGTTAATTCACCAATACCAGAAAACATGTCCTTGTTTAGCATAGTGATCTGGTTCCCAGAAATGGTCAACTTTTTCAAAGACTTGAAGTTATTAAATGCTGTAACTGGAATATCTGTTAATTCATTCTGGCTTAGATCCAGTTCTGAAACCATATTACCATCACTTATAGCAACAGGAAGTTTCTTCAATTTATTTGAATTCATTCTGAGTTGCTTAATTTTATTTAGCCCAAACAGCATTTGATCTGGAAGTTCTTCTAACAGATTTCCTTCCAAAAATAATTTTTGAAGATCTTTTGATTTAGCCAAGAAGTTTGGGGGCCATTGTATCAGTTGGTTGTTATTAATACTGAATTCAGTAAGTTTTTGGTTGCTGTCCACCAATCCTTGAGGAAGTTCAGTGAGTTCATTTTCATAAAGACGAAGGATTTCCAGCTTTGGTAATTTACTAAATATGTCATCAGGTAACACTGTCAATTTATTTTTTGCTAGATGCAGCATTCTGAGTTTTTCAAGTGCATTGAATATCCCTGGAGGAAAAGACTGCAACTTATTAAGGTTTATAAAGAGCTCTTCCAGATTGTGCAGATCATCAAAAAT
Source organism: Engystomops pustulosus (assembly GCF_040894005.1). Classification (NCBI taxonomy): domain Eukaryota; kingdom Metazoa; phylum Chordata; class Amphibia; order Anura; family Leptodactylidae; genus Engystomops; species Engystomops pustulosus. The sequence goes on along the minus strand of NW_027285821.1, from coordinate 11,706 downwards.
TCCTTCACCCAAAGAACTTATGTTGTTATATTTTAGAACGAGCTTCTTCAGAGTGCCAAGATTTCTGAAAACTCCAGCCTTAAGTTCATGCAAATTTGCATTGCCAGATATCTCAAGTTCAGTAACTTGTTGTAGATGATCGAAAGCCCCAACTTCTATTTGACTTATTTTATTATTCATAAAGAATATTTTTTCCAGTTGAGGCATGTTTGTAAATGCATCTTTTTGGATTGTTGAAATTCCAGTTTGAACTAAAAAAATCTCAGTTGTTTTTTTGCTAACTGATTTAGGCACATGAACGATTGTTTCCTTCATGAAGACTTCTTGGTAATCTTTGGGGCAATCATACACATTTTGACAGTTTTGAGAACAAGTGACGTCAATGGCTCCAAGTAAAGCAAATAGGAGGAAAAGCATTTTGTCCCTGTAAAAAGATTTTTTAAAATGCGTTAGATATACAAAAATAAATTCTGACTTCTTTGTTTCTAAAAAATCAACATATTTTATACCACATGTATTAAGTATACATGACACCTGTTTTTACGCCATTCTGAAAGGCTGGAAAAAGGCACTATCAGTACAGGAGAGTGAACCCTCATATGATGATGTCTATGGTTACTTGACGACCATCCTTGATGACAGTTCCTCACTTAGTGATGTTCCCTACACGGAATAATGTGATGTATAGGTAGAAGGAAACGCCAAAGTCAAGTCAAAATGTCTCAAAAGAGATAAAATCGCAATTGAGAGAGTAGGCAAAACCAGCCAGAAAGCAATGCAATACAAAATCTGGAGGCAAGGAGTGGTAAGAAAAGAAAGAAGTTAGGCAACTCAAATCCAGATTAGTCAGAGTAAACCACTAGGGGTCATCATTATAACCAAGGGAAAATTACCATTACACATAAATCCTAGATATGTAGAGAGAAAGCTACACAAAAAGACAAGACATGTTAGATCCCTGGTCCTGAGATAGTTGTAGATCTCGGAGATAGAACTCACCTTTTTTGCACATTTTTCGCACTCATACAAAGCACTTAATAGCTACAGGACTTGGCAGATGAAACATGGAATACCTACTAAATCACAATTGGGGATTATGGGTGGGGGAGATTTGGCTCATGCAGTTGCCACAACATCTGGTTATATTCTTATACCACATACCTACAAACAACCTACAATGGGGCACAAGTGTCATAAGTTTTGCATTGTGTGCCTGCTTTTTTGTTGGGATTTTCTGCTGGTCAGATCTTAGTGGTTTTTCCTTATATACAGTGAAATTGCAACTTTTTAGACAAAAGTAGAAAATGACATATGATGAAAGCATAATTATCAAATTCTAGTTGCAATGACACGATCACTTAACGCTAATTTAATCAAATGATTAATTCCCAAACAAATATATCAAAAAATTTATTGATCTACCTGCCCATGTACATTTATCCCTGTGCCTGCAGAAATTAATGCCCTATATTTTTTTTATTCTATAGCATCAGCAGCACTTAAAGCAATGGTGACTGCAATCGCTGCAACCAACATATTTATAAACAAAAGCCCTTCATAATGTTGATACTCAGCAAATATTTTACAAGAAAATATGTTATTGATGACCTGAAAAGGGGACTAAGCTGGATGCCATCTCATTTAAGCAAACACACAATGCTGGACATTACAATAGGTAAATAGTGTTAAAGGGGTTTTCCTCTCCACCTTTTGTCTTTGTCTTTGCCATTGTTTATCACTTCTGTTCACTGTAATCTCCATATAGTTTCATGGAGAGGTGCTCATGCTCACCATTCAAATCTATGGAAGTTACAATAAAATCCAGCCAAGCCACCTTTCTATTATATCATATAGACATGATGGTGCAGAGAAAGCAAGGGACCTATTCTGATGAATAAAGGAGAAGAAAGATGATGCAGTCTTCAAATTTTATTCACAGGTATACAGGTAATACAGGACGCCGACGTGCGGCAAGGCGACGGGCCGTTTTGCGCTAAGTAGCGCTTTCTCTAGCCTCTGACCATTCTGATATTTTACAACTGTGGATTTTCCATAGATAGTAAAGATCAGTTTGTTACGGTTACACATTACAACCTTTCTACTGTTGGGTTTAGTATAGTAGAATGTTCATCAGAATTATCAGTTTGTTTTGTAGCAGTCACTTTACTAACATATAGATCTAATAAACAACAAATTGAAGGGGAGAAGTTTGAAATACATCAATATATACTCCAGAAGAAGGTATTTAGCTGAGTTTTTCAGTTTTTCAAGACGCTCTTACCTTAACATGAAATCACTGTGGGATCAATTCTGCTCCTTGTTGGATATAAAACATTCTTCCTGTGAGAGGAGTTAAAGCGTTATGCAAGGCTCCCACGATCTGCTGAGACAGCCTCACACGTCTGCATGTTCACCGTCTAATAGTAAAACATCTGCAGGGATGAGATAGGATGCTGTCTTGTGCGATAATCTTTCTGTGCGTATTTTAAGTGTTGATAATGAATCCCATCATGTTCAGTCCACACTTTTCACAGAATACCTTCTGTAGTCGGAAGTCCATACATACAGCATGAAAATATTTCTTATCCTGGCAGTAGTTGAATGTACAGGATCATTTATCATTAAAAATAATATAGCAGTTTATTTATAGCAATATATATTCTGCAGCACTGTATAGACCTCACATTCATATTAATTCCTGTCTGCACTCGAGCTCAGCATCTGACAAACGCATCTCACACAGGAGGGTCAATTTCAGAACATACTAGTTAACTCAGCAGTATGTTTCTGGCAGATAGGAGTATACTTAGTTACTTGTCCTAGTGACCTCTTCATCCACCAAGAGGCACATTGAGGTACAATACAAGCTGTGTGAGAAGAAGAGGGACATTGGTTCCTGGCTGTGTGAGGCAAAGAGGGACATGGTGGTGCTAGGCATGTGAGAGGAGAAGAGGGGAATGGTGGTGCTGGCTGTGTGAGGAGAAGAGGGATATGGTGGTGCTGGCTGTGTGAGGAGAAGAGAGACGAGGTGGTGCTAGCTGTGTGAGGAGAAGAGGGAATTGGTGGTGCTGGCTGTGTGAGAAGAGAAACATGGTGGAGCTAACTGTGTGCGGAGAAGAGGGGAATGGTGGTGCTGGTTGTGTGAGGAAAAAAGGGGAATGTTGGTGCTGGTTGTGTGAGGAGAAGAGGGAAATGGTGGTGCTAGCTGTGTGCGGAGAAGTGGGGAATGGTGGTGCTGGCTGTGTGAGGAGAAGAGGGGAATGGTGGTGCTGGCTGTGTGAGGAGAAGAGGGGAATGGTGGTGCTGACTGTGTGAGGAGAAGAGAGACGAGGTGGTGCTAGCTGTGTGAGTAGAAGAGGAACATGGTGGTGCTAACTGTGTGAAGAGAAGAGGGGAATGGTGGTGCTGGCTGTGTGAGGAGAAGAGGGGAAAGGTGGTGCTGGCTGTGTGAGGAGAAGAGGGACCTGGTGGTACTAGTTGTGTGAGGAGAAGAGGGGTATGGTGGTGGTGGGTGTGTGAGGAGAAGAGTGAATGGTGGTGCCGGCTGTGTGAGGAGAGGAACATGGTGGTGCTAGCTTTGTGAGGAGAAGACATGGGAATACTGGCTGTCTGAGTAGATGGACAACATGGAAGTACAGCCTTTGTACGAAAATAAAGAACATGGAAGTTCCACCGATATGAGAAAATGCTGTATTAGAAGGAGTGGGAAACAGTGGTGCAGGCCTGCCTCAGATACCATAAATATAGAGAATTATTGCACTCAGCTCCTACTGTGCATAGAGGGAAACATTTTATGTTTCTGAATTTCCACTTTTTCTTTGCCGCACTCCAGTAGTCACAACATTTTTAATACATTAGATTTACAGGGATATAGGAGGACTTTTTTTGGAGGATGATTTGTACTTAATAGTGCCACCAATTAATGTTCCATTCAATGGAAGTTAGAAAAATTTTCAAACTCAATACAATTGAACGTTTTTTCTTTATCTTTTGTGGTCCAAATGTAATGGACCACTCAGTAGGGCATTGCAAACCTATATTCACTGTTTGACCCCTAGTCAGTTAGTGGAGTCTGCCCAACTCTATTGTAGCAACCCAGGTGGTTTCTGGTTAAGTTCCTTAAGTTATCAATGTTGGCATTATAATATAATTTAATAATGTAAGTTAGACTACCTTACAATGAGCTCCTGCTGAAGTTTATTTAAGGGGGTTACTTGTAAGGTTCTGGATTCACAGGCCTCCCCTTTACCCTCTTACTGGGGATCCCTGCACCCATGGGGAAACATCCACCTTATTGCAGCCTCTCCCTCTTCTTGTATCCCCTAGCTGGCCCTTCCCCCTATGGAGACCTGTTCAGCTACCAGGGGAATTCAGCTTTCCCTACCCCATGAGGTCAGGGCCCGGTTGAAGGACATAGGACAAATGACACATCCTTTTTTGGGTCAGTATTAGAGATGAGCGAACATGCTCGTCCGAGCTTGATGCTCGTTCGAGCATTAGCGTACTCGAAACTGCTCGTTGCTCGGACGAATACTTCGCCCGCTCGAGAAAATGGCAGCTCCCGCCGTTTTGCTTTTTGGCGGCCAGAAACAGAGCCAATCACAAGCCAGGAGACTCTGCACTCCACCCAGCATGACGTGGTACCCTTACACGTCGATAGCAGTGGTTGGCTGGCCAGATCAGGTGACCCTGGGATAGACTAGCCGCTGCCCGCGCTGCTCGGATCATTCTGTGTCTGGATGCCGCTAGGGAGAGAGCTGCTGCTGGTCAGGGAAAGCGTTAGGGTGTTCTATTAGCTTACTGTTAGGCAGGAGTGATTCTCCAAGAACCCAACAGCCCTTCTTAGGGCTACAATAACGTTCTACTTTTTTTTTTTTTTATTTGCATCTAGTACCATTTTGTGAGGAATTAGCAGGGGGACTTGCTACCGTTGTGTTTAGCTCTTAGTGGCACACATATCCACCTCAAACACCAAAGTGGGAAAATTTAGTAGGGGTTGGATTTCAATTAGGCACAGTCTGCCATTTTTCCTTTTTTATTTTACGTTTATTTTGTTTAATAACTCAGTGTCATCTCATCTGGCATAGTAGTGTGCTTTCATACTTGGCTAGAAAATAGCCATAGGACAATCCAAACGGCTTACGCCTACAGTAGCGTTATATATTTGATTTCTGGTTGATCTGCTGGTGGCTGTACTTGGTGCAGTGCATCTACTAGCCAATTGTGAGCAATTTGTAGTGAGACTTGCGACCGCTGTGTTTTGCGCTTAGTGACGCACATATCCATTGCAAAGACCGAAGTGGGAAAATTTAGTAGGGGTTGGATTTCAATTAGGCACAGTCTGCCATTTGTCCTTTTTTATTTTACGTTTATTTTGTTTAATAACTCAGCGTCATCTCATCTGGCATAGTAGTGTGCTTTCATACTTGGCTAGAAAATAGCCATAGGAGAATCCAAACGGCTTACGCCTACAGTAGCGTTATATATTTGATTTCTGGTTGATCTGCTGGTGGCTGTACTTGCTGCAGTGCATCTACTAGCCAATTGTGAGCAATTTGTAGTGAGACTTGCGACCGCTGTGTTTTGCGCTTAGTGACGCACATATCCATTGCAAAGACCGAAGTGGGAAAATTTAGTAGGGGTTGGATTTCAATTAGGCACAGTCTGCCATTTGTCCTTTTTTATTTTACGTTTATTTTGTTTAATAACTCAGCGTCATCTCATCTGGCATAGTAGTGTGCTTTCATACTTGGCTAGAAAATAGCCATAGGAGAATCCAAACGGCTTACGCCTACAGTAGCGTTATATATTTGATTTCTGGTTGATCTGCTGGTGGCTGTACTTGCTGCAGTGCATCTACTAGCCAATTGTCAGCAATTTGTAGTGAGACTTGCGACCGCTGTGTTTTGCGCTTAGTGACGCACATATCCATTGCAAAGACCGAAGTGGGAAAATTTTGTAGGGGTTGGATTTCAATTAGGCACAGTCTGCCATTTGTCCTTTTTTATTTTACGTTTATTTTGTTTAATAACTCAGCGTCATCTCATCTGGCATAGTAGTGTGCTTTCATACTTGGCTAGAAAATAGCCATAGGAGAATCCAAACGGCTTACGCCTACAGTAGCGTTATATATTTGATTTCTGGTTGATCTGCTGGTGGCTGTACTTGCTGCAGTGCATCTACTAGCCAATTGTCAGCAATTTGTAGTGAGACTTGCGACCGCTGTGTTTTGCGCTTAGTGACGCACATATCCATTGCAAAGACCGAAGTGGGAAAATTTAGTAGGAGTTGGATTTCAATTAGGCACAGTCTGCCATTTGTCCTTTTTTATTTTACGTTTATTTTGTTTAATAACTCAGCGTCATCTCATCTGGCATAGTAGTGTGCTTTCATACTTGGCTAGAAAATAGCCATAGGAGAATCCAAACGGCTTACGCCTACAGTAGCGTTATATATTTGATTTCTGGTTGATCTGCTGGTGGCTGTACTTGCTGCAGTGCATCTACTAGCCAATTGTCAGCAATTTGTAGTGAGACTTGCGACCGCTGTTGCAGGGGTCAGAGGCCGTGGTCCTGGCCGGGGTGAGACACCACCTGCTTATGAGGGAGCAGGGGAACGCCGCAGAGCTACACTCCCTAGGTTCATGTCTGAAGTTACTGGGACTCGTGGTAGAGCACTGTTGAGGCCAGAACAGTGCGAACAGGTGATGTCGTGGATTGCTGACAATGCTTCGAGCAATTTGTCCACCAGTCAGTCTTCCACGCAGTCCACCCATGTCACCGAAATCGCCACTCCTCCAGCTCCTGCACCTCAGCCTCCTCCCCCCCAGTCTGCCCCCTCCCAGGAAAATTTGGCATTTGAACCGGCATACTCTGAGGAACTGTTTTCTGGACCCTTCCCACAGTCACAAACCACTTGTCCGGTTGCTGCTGAGCAATTTTCCGATGCCCAGGTTTTCCACCAGTCACAGTCTGTGGGTGATGATGACCTTCTTGACGTAGTGGAAGTGTGTAAAGAGGTGTCCGACGATGAGGAGACACGGTTGTCAGACAGTGGGGAAGTTGTTGTCAGGGCAGGAAGTCCGAGGGGGGAGCAGACTGAGGGATCGGAGGATGATGAGGTGACAGACCCAAGCTGGGTTGAGAGGCCGGGTGAACACAGTGCTTCTGAGACGGAGGAGAGTCCTCGACCAGAACAGGTTGGAAGAGGCAGTGGTGGGGCCAGACGGAGAGGCAGGGCCAGAGCTGGTGCATCAGCGCCAAATGTGTCAACTAGTGAAGCTCCCGTGGCGAGGGCTCTTGCGGCGAGGGCTAGATCTTCAGAAGTCTGGAGGTTCTTTAAGGAAACACCGGATGACCGACGGACTGTGGTGTGCAACATTTGCCAAACCAGGCTCAGCAGGGGTTCCACCACTACTAGCTTAACTACCACCAGTATGCGCAGGCATATGAATGCTAAACACCCCACTCAGTGGCAACAAGCCCGTTCACCTCCGGCCGTGCACACCACTGCTCCTTCCCCTGTGTCAGCTGATAGTCAGCCCCCTGCCCAGGACCCTGCCACAAAAACCCCATCGTCGCCTCCACGATCCTCCACAGCATCCACCAGCGTTCAGCTCTCCATACCCCAGACGCTGGAGCGGAAACGCAAATATAGTGCAACCCACCCGCACGCCCAAGCCCTTAATGTGCACATCTCCAGATTGCTTAGCCTGGAGATGCTGCCCTATAGGCTAGTAGAGACCGAGGCCTTTCGCAACCTCATGGCGGCGGCCGCCCCTCGGTATTCGGTCCCCAGCCGCCACTACTTTTCCCGATGTGCCGTCCCAGCCCTGCACCAGCACGTGTCAGACAACATCACCCGTGCCCTGACCAACGCCGTTTCTGACAAGGTCCACCTGACCACGGACACGTGGACGAGTGCTGCCGGGCAGGGCCACTATATATCGCTGACGGCACATTGGGTTAACTTGGTGGAGGCTGGGACCGAGTCTGACCCTGGGGCTGGTCATATACTGCCGACGCCGAGGATTGCGGGGCCTACCTCGGTCCAGGTGTTTCAGGCCTACTATGCCTCCTCCTCCTCCCACCCCTCCTCCACCTCCTCCTCCGAACTACCATCCGTGGGCACGGCGCCATCAGTCGGTAGCTCTAGGCACAGCAGCAGTGCCGTTGCTAAGCGACAGCAGGCGGTGCTCAAACTGCTGAGCCTAGGCGATAAAAGGCACACCGCCCAAGAGCTATTACAGGGCATCACGGCGCAGACTGATCTGTGGCTGGCACCGCTGAACCTGAAGCCAGGCATGGTTGTGTGTGACAACGGCCGTAACCTGGTGGCGGCTCTGCAACTCGGCAGACTGACACATGTGCCATGCCTGGCCCATGTGTTAAATCTGATAGTTCAGCGTTTCCTCAAGACATACCCCAATCTGTCAGATTTGCTCACGAAGGTGCGCCGCATCTGTGCGCATTTCAGGAAGTCCAGCACAGATGCTGCCACTCTCAGGGCAGCGCAGCGCCGCCTCCAACTGCCCGCTCACCGACTGTTGTGCGACGTGCCCACGAGGTGGAATTCAACACTGACCATGTTATCCAGAGTTTAACAGCAGCGCCGAGCCATTGTAGACTGCCAGATGTCAACTTCCACCAGAACTGGTAGTCAGGTCAGTCAGCTTCCTCAAGTCTACAATGAGGAGTGGACGTGGATGTCTGATATCTGTCAGGTGCTGAGTAACTTTGAGGAGTCAACACAGATGGTCAGTGGCGATGTCGCCATCATCAGCCTCGCCATCCCGCTGCTTGGCCTGTTGAAAAACTCTCTGATCAGCATGAAGTCGGAAGCTTTGCGCTCGTCACAAGAGACGGGGGAAGAAGATTCCCTTGTTGATAGCCAAAGCACCCTTAGGTCTGTTTCTCAGCGCATATCGGAGGAGGTGGAGGAGGATGAGGAGGAAGAGGAGGAGAATGTTGGCGAGACACAAGAGGGGACCATTGTTGAGTCCTTTACTGTTCAGCGTGTATGGGCAGAAGAAGAGGAGTTGGAGGAGTTGGAGGAGGAGGAAATGGACAGTCAGGCCAGTGAGGGGAGTGAATTCTTACGCGTTGGTACTCTGGCGCATATGGCAGATTTCATGCTAGGCTGCCTATCCCGTGACCCTCGCGTTCAAAGAATTTATTCCAGCACCGATTACTGGGTGTTCACTCTCCTGGACCCACGGTACAAGCAAAATCTTTCCACTCTCATCCCTGCAGAGGAAAGGAGTGTGAGAATGCATGAATACCAGCAGGCCCTGGTGCACAAGCTGAAACAGTATTTCCCTTCTGACAGCGCTAGCGGCAGAGTGCGTAGTTCTGCGGGACAAGTAGCGAGGGAGAGTAGGCGAGCAGGCAGCTTGTCCAGCACTGGCAAGGGTACGCTTTACAAGGCTTTTGCCAGCTTTATGTCACCCCAGCAAGACACTGTCACCTGTCCCCAGTCTCGGCAGAGTAGGGCTGATCTTTACAGAAAGATGGTGAGGGAGTACGTAGCTGACCATACCATCGTCCTAAATGATCACACAGCTCCCTACAACTACTGGGTTTCAAAGCTGGACATGTGGCACGAACTGGCGCTGTACGCCTTGGAGGTTCTTGCCTGCCCTGCCGCTAGCGTCTTGTCCGAGGGGGGTTTTCAGTGCAGCTGGTGGCATCATCACCGATAAGCGTACACGCCTGTCGACTGACAGCGCTGACAGGCTGACGCTTATTAAGATGAATAAAGCCTGGATTTCTCATAATTTCCAATCTCCACCAGGTGAAGGAAGCTCAACCTGAATAATTGATCCACTCCTCCTCCTCCTCATTTTCCTCCTTCTCCTCCTCTTTGTACAGTAAAGCAGAGGAAACTGGCTATTTTTTGACAGGGCCCACTGGCTCTTGCTATAGTACTTTATGCATTTAATTTTTCTGGAGGGCCACCGACCCGGTCCTCTGTTTTAAACAATTTTTGGGAGTGCCACATACAGGCACTCAATCTATTCAATTTTTCTGGAGGGCCACCGACCCGTTCCTCTGTTTGTAAACTATTTTGGGAGTGCCACATACAGGCACTCAATCTATTTCTATTTTTCTGGAGGGCCACCTACAGGCACTCAATCGATTCCATTTTTCTGGAGGGCCACCTACCTGCTCCTCTGGTTTGAAAACTTTTTGGGACTGCCACATACAGGCACTCAATCTATTCTATTTTTCTGGAGGGCCACCTACCTGCTCCTCTGGTTTGAAAACTTTTTGGGACTGCCACATACAGGCACTCAATCTATTCAATTTTTCTGGAGGGCCACCTACCTGCTCCTCTGGTTTGAAAACTTTTTGGGACTGCCACATACAGGCACTCAATCTATTCAATTTTTCTGGAGGGCCACCTACCTGCTCCTCTGGTTTGAAAACTTTTTGGGACTGCCACATACAGGCACTCAATCTATTCAATTTTTCTGGAGGGCCACCTACCTGCTCCTCTGGTTTGAAAACTTTTTGGGACTGCCACATACAGGCACTCAATCTATTAAATTTTTCTGGAGGGCCACCTACCTGCTCCTCTGGTTTGAAAACTTTTTGGGACTGCCACATACAGGCACTCAATCTATTCTATTTTTCTGGAGGGCCACCTACCTGCTCCTCTGGTTTGAAAAATTTTTGGGACTGCCACATACAGGCACTATCCAAATTAAATTGTCTCCATAGCAGCCTCCACACGTTGTCTCCATTGCTACCTCCAAAAGTCGTCCATATAGCTGCCTCCATACATCGTCCCTTTATCAAACGAGGTGTGTCAGGCAGAAATTTGGGTTGTTTTCATGGATTCCACATCAAAGTTGTTAACTTTGTCGCCACCCAGCTGTGTTATCCACAAAATATACTAATAAACTTTTATCATTTACCAATATTATTTCAGCGCTTCTTGCGCATCTGTTTACATTCCCCTCACCCGCCATATCCTAAACTTATAAGAACGCTACTACACTTGATCTTATACAAAAGGTTCTTAGAAGTGCTGTTTGGGGAGTAGCCTAGAGACAGGGGCTTGGATTGGCGAAAGCTCGCCTGGCAGCGGAGCGCCAACTCCATGCCAAGATCCAACTAACATAGTTTTAACTGCAGAACCTTTAATCTACTACTAGTTCACTGCCTCCTTACATGGTCCCCTTATCAAACGAGCTGTGTCAGGCAGAATTTTGGGTTGTTTTCATGGCTTCCATGTTAACTTTGTCGCCACCCTGCTGTGTAATCCACAAAATATACTGGCAAACTTTTATCATGTACCGATATTATTTGAGCGCTTCTTGCTCACCTCCTTTGGTTCCTCTCTGCCACCCATTGGTTTGAAGCCTGAGTCCATTTAGGGTATGTCGCCATGCCACTCTCTAGCCTGCTGCCGCTGCCTCTGCATGCCGTCCCCTATAGTGTCAGGGTCAATTATTGCATGTTTTAGATGCTATCTAGCTTCATTCTGTCACTCTGTCATGGCCATGCTGTTGCCCATAATTTTGGCATAATGGTGCGATTAAGCAGCCTCAGAGGCATCCATGCATGCTGCCCCTGCTGTTTCCTGTCCATTTCCGTGGTGTTTCCATCCTTTTCTGAGGTTCCCAGGTGTTTGGCCAAGCTTCCCTGTGCAAAGCCTTGGTCCCCTTGAAAAATGCTCGAGTCTCCCATTGACTTCAATGGG
>NW_027285820.1:0-22485 GCF_040894005.1 Engystomops pustulosus | reverse complement strand
GTGCCAGCTGTAACATATAGCAGGCACCCCAGTTTAACACCCGCGATCAGGTGTTTAACCCATTAAATCTAACATGCCTTCTGCGGGTCTTTCCCCCACGATCGACCCCCCGAACCGGTCGATCATTGCTATGGCATCTCTGAGGTCCGATCGGGACCCCAGAGATGCCTGAAGGCATGTGCATAGGCTGACACTGCTAATACACTGCAATACATGAGTATTGCAGGGTATTATCATGAACAAGCAATCAGATGATTGCTTGTTCATGTCCCATGATGGAAGTAGTAAAAAAAAATGTTTTTCAATAAAAAATAAAGTAATAAATCACTAAAAATGCCCATAAGCCCCATAACATCTAAAGAGACATATAACACCAAAAAAAGTCTAAATCATAACACAAACCCCACATAAATAGTATCACCACGTCCATAACAATCCGTAGAATAAAACTAAATAATTATTGAACCTGCACGATGAACGCCGTTAAAAACCCGCCAAAAATTATGATTTTTACCTATTGAATCCCACAAAAATGCAATAAAAAGTGTTAAAAAAAACATATGTACTCTAGAATGATATTGGTGCAAATTTCAACATGTCCCGCAAAAAAACAAGCCATCAACCAGCTTCGTAGCCAAAAAACTAAAAATGTTATGCCACTTGGAAGATGGCAATGCAAAAATGATAGATTTTTCCCACATTAGGGTTTTATTTAGCAAATTTACTAAAACGTAAGAAAAAATATTCATGTATGGTATCCCTGTAATCGTATCAACCCATAGAATAAAGATAACATAATTATTAGGCTAAACGATGCACACAAAATTAAAAAAAGTAAAATATCCAGTACAGAATTGATTATTTTTTACTCCTGCCCTCAAAAAAAAGTTCTAAATTTTCAACAGTAGGGGAAACCAACCCCAAAATGGTAACACTGGAGAAAGCATCTCATCCCGCAAAAAAAAAAAGTTGTCACATGGCCCCAATAAGAAAAAGCTAAAATTTTATAGCCTACAAAAGGCTACAAATGAGGAAACTAAAATCCTGGCAGCTGCAGGGCACTCCTTCCCTTCTGCGCCTCGCTGTGCACCCATAAAACAAGTAAAGGCCACATGTGGGGGGGGGGGTCTTTACACTCTGGAGAAATTGCAGAACAAATTTTATGGTGGATTTTATCTTTTTATCTTTTGGAAATGTTTTTAGGGCTAAATAAAAGTATAACCGGCACAATTTGACCATTCTAAATTTCACCTGCATTTTGATTTCATTACTATGAAGATCTCAAGGGGTTAACAATCTTCCTAAAAGCTGTTTCTGATAGCTTGAGGGGTTGACACATAGGGGGTTTTTGATGCTAAATATGTAAAATTTCATTCAAAATGGGATTTATCCCCAAAATAGTCAATTTTGAAAATATGGAAAATCGATGTTTGATTTGTAAGCCGCGTGATGTCAAAATATATTATCCAGACATTTAAAAAATTATGAAAATGTAAAGTAGACATTTGGGAAATGTTATTCAGCTACTTATTTAGGTGGTAAAGCTATCTGCCTGAAAACACAATGATTTAAAATTTCGACAATGGCAAATTTTTCAAAAAAAGCATCATATTTTTTTATATTTTTCACTAAAATGAAGTACAACATGTGAGGAAAAAACAATCTCAGAATCGTTTTGATAACTAACAGTGTTCAAAAGTTATAACCAAATAAAGTGATCCAAAAAAATCGGGCTGAGCCTTATGCTACAAAATGGCTGCGTCCTTAAGGGGTTAATGTCCATCTATGTCCCTCAATGAGTTTGTTTTTGTCTCTGTTTAGAACTTGACCCACATGTATTAAGTTTCCTAGAGTAATTATTTTACGAGCTAAATGAGGGCCTGGTCTTTTGTCTTCTCTGGGTATACATTTAGTGGTAGTGTAGGATACTTGTATTCTTTGAATGTTTGCTTAGCATAATTTCTGTTAAGTATTAAATTTCTGACAAGTATGCAGCATTCATAGATTGCAGGGCAGGCGAAAGGTTAGATGGGAGAGAAAAAATAACAATTATGCTAAAAATCTTTTCTGTTTTCTCTCTGTTTGCTATGGTTGTGTTACATACTGTCCATCTTTTCCACCAGTACCAACTATCCACATCAATGCATGACCACTTTGCCTCTTGGCTCCCTCACTTTCCACCCATCATCATGGGATACTTTAACATCCCTTGCACCTTCCATGTCATTCCTCTTGTACCCGCGTTCAATTTCCCATTTCTTGATGTCCACAAACTCAGACTTTTCCACCCATTCTCTCTACATGTGGCTATAGTATAACATCCTCACCCTACAAGTTCCTTGACTACTTTGCCTCTTGGCTCCCTCACTTTCCACCTATCATCATGGGATACTTTAACATCCTTGTTAACACTCATGTTTTCCCACCCGCCTATCAACTTTTAGCACTAACTTTTTCTCTAGATCTTTCACAAGTCTCTGATTTCCCCACTCATAATGAGGGAAACATCCTTGACTTGGTGTTCTCCTCACTTTATTCAATATCAAGTTTTACTAATTTTTCCTTTCCACCATACTTTAAATAGTCTTTCACCTTCTCAGAGACCTTCCACTGGTTTATGCCCACTTGCCATTGATCACCAACTCACAGAAACCTTACTGTCTGCACTGTTCCCCATCTCCTCTTCCACCTGTCCAAACCTGGCTACTAAGTACTATAATCATACTGTCAGAGGCGCCCTAAAAGATATGCCACCACTCTCCATCCAAAATTTTCAACACAGACGCAGGCAACCTTGGCACATGGAGAAAACTCATTTCCTTCAGCAGACTTTTAACACTTCAAGTTTTTGCTCAAAACCTATAACTCTGCACTTCAACTTGGTAAACAGGTCTATTTTACTGATCTAATATCCTCCCAAAAGGCTCTTTGATGCTCTACCCTCTTCACTTACTAACACCAAGGTGAAGCCACCTGTCACAGACCTTGAAGCTGAAGATCTGGCCACCTAATTTAAGGACACCCACTACCTGTATCAGTGAGCCCATCACCTCACATCTGGTACACTCTCTCTCCTCAGCAATCCCTTCTCACCTCAATGAAATCTCCAACCTCTCTCTTCTGGTGTTGTCCCCTCTTCTTGTCACCCAATTACTAAATAAAAATTCACTGGATCCATCCAGTGCTACTTAACTACTGACCAGTTTGTAATCTCCCTTTCATCTCCAAACTCCTGAAACGCCTGGTTTTCTCGACATACCCGCTATCTCTTAGCTAACTCCCTCTTGGACCCCCTACAATCTGGTTTTTGTACTATGCACTCCACTGAAACTAGTCTTACAAAAGTCTCCCATGATCTCCTCACTGCTAAATCCAAAGGTGACTAATCGAACCACATTCTTCTGGATCTCTTGGCTTCACTCCATTGGCCTAAAGGACACTGTGCTCTCTTCTCTCTTCCTATCCCTCTGACCTCACTTTCAGTGTCTCCTTTCCTGGATCTTTCTCTTCTCATCTTTCTCTCAGTGTCGGGGTTCCTCGGGTTTCAGTCCCAAGTCCTCTTCTCTTTTCCCTCTATACTACCCCATCGGACAAACCATCAGCAGATTTGTTTTCTCGTATCATCCCTATACTAATACCCAGCTATATACTTCTGCATGTAACATCACCCCAGCTCTAAACTAGAACACCAGTGCATGTCTCTCTAACATCATGTCCTCTCTCTCCTTATAACTTAATCTATTTAAGACTGAACCTCTTATCTTTCCACCATCTACTAAATGACCCAACCTTGAGTTCTCCATCTCGGTCTGTGGGATCACTATAGGACTGAGGCAGCAGGCCTGCTGTCTTGGTGTTGTGCTGGACTCAGACCTCTCCTTTGCACTGTAAAGTCAATCTCTTGCTCGGTCTTGACGCATGCATCTCCAGAATCTGCCCATTACTGAAAATTGAAACCTTCAAAATGCTGATTGTTGCTCTGATTTACTCTCGGCTAGACTACTGTAACTCCCTACTAATCACTTCCATTCACTAAACTCTTTCCTCTACAATCTATTCTTAATGCAGCAGCTAGGCTCGTCTTTCAGACCAAAGGCCACACGGATGCCTCCAGTTTGTGCCAATCACTGCACTGGCTGCCCATCTCCTTCGGTATTTAAGTTCGTTTTTAAAAATAATAACCCTCACCTGCAAACCTCTGCATAATGCTGCACCCCCCTACCTCTGTTCTCTCATCTCAGTCTATTGCCCAACCCTGGATATGCCAGAGATATTAGATTAATCTCTACCTTAATTTGAATCTCTTATGCGTGTCTCCAGGACTTCTCCCAAGTTGCACCAATTCTCAGTAATGCCTTTCCCTCGGACTAATCCCTAATCTCCAAATTTTTAGAAGTGCTCCTAAAACCCATCTTTTTAGGCAATCGCATTTGCTAACCCCATGAAATGTCAACTATCTCTTTACTAATCCATCCTATGTTCTCCTCCTGTTGGTTATCCGGCAAAAACCAGATATACCAAGCTCCAGGCTTCTCTGCAGTCACTTTCACCATGAACTTTGTATATAAAATTGCAGCTGATGGCTGGTTCAAGCAGCAGAATTTTGATTTAATTATTTTATAATAGTTTTTAAAAAAAATGTCCCTTATAATGAATGGCTGGACCATTATATCTCTTGTGTCATCCCCTTCATCCTCGTAGAATGTAAGCTCTTGCGAGTAGGGCCCTTACTCCTATTTTTCCATATTGTTCCATAATATTATATTTGTATATGTCCCCTATGATTTGTAAAGTGCTATGGAATTTGATGGCACTATATAAATAAAGATTATTATTTTATTATTATGCAATAAAGCAAGAAGTGTTGGTGATGGATAGTATCCTGTTTTCTGCAGTGTATACTTGAGTCCTCTGCACACATCAAAGGCCATAGTGGTAAATTATGCACTGATTTTTTTTTTCTTTTGTGTATATGGCACAGGTAGCTGTTTTATTTAAAGGTGGGTTGTAGATCAGAAGACCAGCTAGGAATAAGATATTGACAGAGAGGCAGGAGAGCTTTCTCTGAAGCATGAAGCACAAAGATTCAGTGGAGATTGATGGGAACAGCCGGCCTTTAAAGAAAACCTGGTAGTGACCAGCGCCAATCAGCATTGCAATGGCCCTTTAAACCTCTGAGTGCCAGCCCTGGGGTGGTACGCTCGTGTGGCCTAGCCGGGACAGGAGCAGAAGAGGTGAGTGTGGGCCAGGGATGGGCAGCGCCACCATGGAGAGGGGCACAGGTGTGCCTACGATCCGAGGCATGGATTGCAGGGATACCCGTGACACTGACATTCCATACATTGCAGATGAGACATTTCACACTACATTCAGAATTCATATGGAATACACTTTTATGTGCTGCTTGAAGAAGGATTCAGTGAAAGAGAAGGTGCCTTCATTAGAAACAAAGAACCCAGACTTGTGCCACTGCTAATATCTTCCTCCCTCTGTTCTAAATGCAGTGGGATTGCTTCACACAGCAGGAAGGAGGGCAGGAATCAACACAGCAACTTAGTTCCGGTGCTAGTTAGTATCCCTAACTTGGTGTTCACCAAAGGCACACTATGGGCAGAGGGTCTGTGTAGGGAAGGGGGCCTGGGGTGATTGCCCAGTTATTACACCCCTAAAATGGCCCTGATCAGTGGGTGGATATGATAAGTTGCTGAAGCTGTAGAGGTCCAGAAGACAACATTGAAGACAAAATGGAACACACAAGAACTGTGTTGAAATAACTAAAGTAATTTAGTGCTGCTGGCACAAAACGGAAATATTCGGGAAACCCGACTAAAGTGCGGCATTCGGACCCTTAGTAAATGAACCCCACTGTGTTATCCCTGACAGGCAGAAGTAATCAATTGCTGCACCATCCCCCAGCTGCTGTGTATGAGTCATCCGGCTCAGGTTGATTACTCCTGTGTGGACAGTGCAGGCAGCTCAGTGTATGTGGAGGTAATGCGTTCATGTACAGCAGCCAGCCTGCACCTAGACTTCCCAAGTTCCTGAATGACATTGCAGCATAATGATCTGCAGGATACTGGGAAAGCTGGATGACGTCACAGTCTCTTGGGAAGGCTTAAAATATGTTTCTGAATCAGCATAAAAGCAAATTGTAGATTTCCTGGACTAGCATTTTATTTATCAATTTCAGCACATTATCATTTTTTTCTCTGTTCAGAACTTTGAACGGTGCCACTAGGAAATTTAAAATTAAAGGAAAATTAAAAAGTTCCAGCTTTTGGTAGGTGGGGAGTAAAAACCACAAAAGCAAGAAAGGTTTTAAAAGGATAAAAGCAAACAGCCGAAGTAATAGTACTTGCAATGGATTTACAATCTATTTCTACACAGAATAAAAACATTATCTGCTTAAATTCCTGTGTACTCATTTTCCCACTAATTGTTTTCTTTTTGTCTGACAATTGGCCATGTGTGTATATGAAATACTGGCAATGTGTAAATGAACTTGACGAGTTATTTCCAAACAAACATAGGCCACCTACCAAGCATTGGCAAGCTAATCTTCCACATGTTTACACCAGAGGTGCCACATTGGTCTCTGTCCCTGCTATTTTTCTCAAAGCCTGAAGCAGTACTGTCTGTGTGCATTTGTTTGGCTGCAGCAAACCATCTCATTAACAGCTGTGTGAAAAACCAACAAGGGTGACATTTTTCACGCTAGAGTGATCAACACTATAGAGTGTGAGCCTGCCAAAGCTGACCCTACTCCACCTCCCATCTGGTTGCTTTAGAACAAAGGAGATCAAATAGACCTACCTGACCTGACACCAAACACAGAACCAATATGGCCCTGCTGTGAAGTTTATTTAGAAAATATCCTCCATCTTTCACAACTGACAAAATTAGTGTTGTAGAGCTTACAGGAGTGGAGATGGATAAATACATGTTTATCAATTTTCCTTATCTTTTCTCTATAGACTATAGAAGAAGATTTCTCTACTTTTAACATTTTTGTGGTCAGATAAAACCCATTAGACTGGAGCCACATCTAAAAATCTGCCTGAAATAGACTAACCTGCAGCATTAGTTGAATCATCTCATTTACATTCTACCTAATAAAAATCAGTAATGGACATCAATATATGCTAAAAATTACTATTGCAAATTAACCTTTCAATCTAAACTTTGTAGAAAGCTCAAAATACAGATTTGTCAGTGGAATTTTGTGTTTATTGTATCTGAAATATGTAAATATAATTTCCTTCCTATAAGTATATTCTAACGACAGACCAAGATTCTTCCAGTCTTTTTCATGTGTCTCATTTAATATGCTCCCATTGAGAGCAGCATATCTCCTCATTGCTGCCCCCATACCAGAAATCTACCTGATATCTCACTATGGTGTCCCATAATTTTATAATTGACATAATTCTATAATTGACATATGAAGTGGCCAAATATCCTTTTGTTGTTCTGGAGAAAATACTATGAAGATTATTGGTGTAAATGTGTCTGCTTAAGGGTACATTCACACAGCGGTATGCCCGCATGCTCTATCTTTTTGCGGTGTGCGGCCCGGATCGGTGCCACACTTGTGTGGCACCATAACTGCGCCGCGCCGCTATTGCCGTCTATGGGGACGTACATGCGGCAGTCCCCGCAGACGGCCATGTGAATGTGCCCTAAGGTGTGGTGGAGTTATTTAGCCTATCCCGCTTGTCTTCAAGATAAGGCCAGGAGAGGTGAAAGGCAGCTCTGTTCTAGTGATCTTAGATTAATCTCTACCCTAATTCAAACCTCTCACTCACATCTCCAGGATATTTCCCAAGCTGGACCAAATCTCTGGAATGCCCTTCCCCGAACTATCAAACTAAGAGTACATTCACAAAAACGTGTGCCCGTCCGACCCTGCTCACCCCTCCCCTCTCCATAGTGCAGCGCATGAACGGCGCCATAACACAGGAAAATATTTCGCCGTGCAAGATCACGGTATGGTGATAAGTGTGCTCACCGCACAGTGACCGGATGGCATAGGCAGCAATGAGGACCAATATCTAGACACTAATGGTGCGGCCTGATATCGGTCCCCATTACCTTTGTGTGAATGTACCCTAATACCCAAACTCCAAAGCTTCAAACATGCTCTTAAAACCCATTTCTTTAGGCAAGCCTATTACACTCGCTAATTGCATGAAATTTCAACTCTCTCTCTACTAACCTAGTCTGTGTCCTCCTGTCTGTTATCCGGCAAACACCAGATGCGAAGCTCCAGGTTTCTCTGCAGTCCCACTGACTTTGGAGTTTGTAAATAAGATGGAAGCTGATGGATGTTTCAAGTTGCAGCATTTTTAATTATCAAGTTATTTTACTCTGTTGCTTTATTTTACTTTGTACTAGCTCTGATAACTCTTGTGCCACCCCCTTATCAGTTCTTGCAAGCAGGGCCCTTGCTTCTGTTGTTCCATATGAATGTTTGTACTCTGTAATGTCTTATTTTATTTATATATGTCCCATATGATTTGTAAAGCACCACAGAATATTCATCACATTCCCCTAGATATTACCTAGATTGCCAATGTAACATAAAAAAGCCCAATAGTAGCCCAACCCCAACATTAGCCACTATAGAAATAGTCCCCAACAGGAGCCAATATGGCAACAATTTCTAACAGTAGTGTATAACAGTATATTTAGCAATAGTGACCCCAGAGTAGCCATCATAGCATTGTTGCTCCACCAAAGTAAATATAGTAATGGTGCCTTCACATTTTATACATATTTTTTAATAATATTTTAATATTTCCCCTTACTACAATACTAAGAATTATATAGATAACCCTTCAAATTATATGTACTACCACCAGAATTTTCATTAAATAACTTTAGTCTACCTTCGGGATATGAGGATGTTTTAATTGATAATGTTTTGAAAACTGTGGCATTTTGATCACTTTTTATTCAAATTTCTCTTAATATTCCCTGAAGTCGGGCTGGATGGCTGCAGACTTACATTTTTTTTAAAAAGTAGATTTTTCTGTAATATGGCCCTTTCTGGAATAAAAAATTACCTTCCACTAGATAAGATAATGAGCAGCAACTGTGGGGAGTCTACCATCAGTAAAATGATGGTAGATGTCCTTTGACCCCTTCACTACTAGGCCTTTTTTGTTTTTGCAGTTCCATTTTTCACTCTCCACCTTCAAAAATCTATAACTTTTTAACTTTTTTATTTTTCCATGTGAAGAGCTGTGTGAGGGCTTGATTTCTGCGTAACAAATTGCATCTTGTAGTGACAGTATTTAGTATTCCATGTTGTGTACTGGGAAGCGTAAAAAAAAATTCCAAACGCATTTGCGGGCTTGCATTTTTACGGCTTTCACTGTGCACCCCAAATGACATGTCTACTTTATTCTTTGGGTTGGTACAATCACAGGGATAGTACATTTGGATTAGTTTTATAATGTTTTCATACATTTACAAAAATTAAAACCTCCTGTAAAAAAATAATTATTATTTTGCCCTCTTCTGACGCTAATAACTTTTTGATTCTTCGGTGTACAGAGCTGTGGGTGGTATCATTGTTTGTAACTTTTGATGTTTTCAATGTTTCTATTTTTAGGCCTTTTGATCACTTCACCTGTGAACCCTCTCCATTCATCCGCAGCCGACGCGTGATGTACTATTACGTCAGGCATCATCAAGGGGTTAAGAAAACATACAAAAAGGCTGCATCCTTTTTTTTTTTATTTTTTTATTTTTATTTTTTTCCCACCCCTACTGAAAGGTCCCTCCCCCATCCCCCTAATGATTGTGTGCTTATTCTTAATCCGTATCATCATAAAGTCATACTTCCCCAAAAAGAAAAGAAAAAAAAAATATTCTCTCCCACCCTCCCGCTCCCCCCTCCCCCGCCCAACCACCCCGATGATCATAGGTGGACTCCTCTTGCTGTAGCTTGTCTAAGCTGCAGAGACCTGCCAGCCCCCCGTGAAAATTGCCGAGATCATCTAGCCCAAGATCTTTTTCTCCTCCGGGGAAAAGAACAGCTCTATCCACCTGTGCCACGGTTGTTTATATTTCTGTCTCCCCAATAAGCTGTACCTCTTATTCACTAAACCTTTAGAAAGAATTGTTTTGTTGGTAATACGTTTCCATAACGAAACTGGGGGAGGGTCGGGGGAGGTCCATTTTTTAATAATGCAGAATCTTGCTAAGAATAATAGTTTCCTAACCACGTAACTCCCATTTTCTCTTCCCTCATTCCCCTCCCAAATACCCAAAACACAGGTTAAGAAATTCACTGGAATCCGCTTATCACAGCACTTCTCAAGTTCCTTGATAATTTCTGCCCAGTATTTTACTATATCAGGACAAAACCAGAGAAGATGCATATCATCGGCTTTCTCTCGACCGCATTTCTTACATCGAACCACCTCCCTAGAGAATTTCATTATCCTCTTGGGAGTATAATATATTCTATGTAGGATAGAAACTTGTGCCCACCGATGAGCTGGGATCTTTAATATCTTATATATGTCTTTATATGTGGATAACCACCCTTGTTCCTCAAGTACTCCCACCTCTTTAACCCATTTCTCAGGCACTCTATTTAGGTAGCTAATGTTTTTTTGGGTAACAAATGGGTGATAGAATTTCTTACTTTTCACTTTTTTTTTTAGTGAAGCCCAGATAAGATTAAAGATCCGGGGAGTTTTATCCCATCCCAGTACAGCTTTATCGAGATAACTCCACCAGTGGGCCAGTTGTAAGTAGGGAAAAAAACAGAATTCCTCCTGTAATTTAGAATATGACTTCATTCTACCATTCTCCATCAACTGATATACATAAATTATCCCTTTCGCAATCCATGATTCCGTATTGATTTTAGGGGTAGATATAGTCTGATTTTTCCATAGTGGAGTAAATGGGAGTATATCCGTAAGGTACCATAGGTTTTTAATCTCCCTCCATACTTGATGCATCATTGAGAGAGTAGGGTAACGTCGTTTGAATATCTGCCCACTCCAGAGGCCAGTTTCTAGAACTTCCAAAATAGTGAGTTTCACTTTATCCCCCCCTCCCAGTATCCTTATGGGGGAGTCCGCCAAGGGAGAACAGTCCCATGTTAGTATATGCTTTATCTGCTCAATAAGAAAATAGACATACATGTCTGGAAGGTCAAGACCCCCCCTGTCATAAGGGAGCCTTAATACCTCCAGCTTCATACGAGGCTGTCTTCCCCTCCAAACCAAGTCACGAAAGAGAGACTCGAGGATCTTAAAAATCTTCCCCGGTATCCAGGTCGGGGCGGCAGACAAAACATATAGTACCTTAGGGAGTAACTGCATTTTAATCAGCGCAATCCGACCCATCGTGTTGAGGGGTAGTTTTTTCCAGGTTTTTATTTTACTTCTAATGTAGCCTAAGACGGGGGTTAATATTATTCTCATTATAGCCCCAAATATTAGCCGATACCCTAATCCCCAGGTATTCTACATAACGGTCAGGTTCAATGATCTTAATATCCTTTGGGGTAAAAGATTTTAGTGGGTCCACTGGAAGGCACGCAGACTTTTGCCAATTGATTCTTAACCCGGACCTATCCCCATATTCACTAAAAGTTGAGAATACCTTCGATATAGATTCGTGGGAGCCCAAAAACAAAAGGATATCGTCAGCATATAATGAAATCTTTTCGTGTACATCTCCCTGTTTAAAGCCCACAATGTCAGGCGACCGGCGAATCCTACAAGCCAGGGGTTCCAATGCTATGGCGAACAGTAAAGGTGAGAGGGGACACCCTTGTTTTGTTCCTCTACTCAAGTTAAAGGGCCGGGAGATTTTACCATTTATTGAGAGTCTAGCGGAAGGGGATGTATACAGTAGTTTGATCCAAGATATAAATTTATTGCCAAACCCCATAGTTTCCAAAGTGGGCCACAAGAAGTCCCATTCAATTGTATTGAATGCTTTAGAAGCATCTAACATCATTATAGTGCGCTCCCCGGGGTTATCGGGCAAAAAGGCTGCATCCTTAAAGGGGTTGTGTCACCATAGCAAATGGCTGTAATTGGGTCCAATGCATTGAGACAAGTACTTTCACCATTTACACTTATTAAAAAATATTCAGGCTTACTGAGATAACTCCTTTTGTCCTGGTTGCTGGCGCCTCCTGGTGGTATCTGTGTCCCGTCCTGAGCTACAGCTGATCTGGCCGAGTCTGCGCACAAACATTCCCCCAGCTGCTCTGCACTACAGATCACTCCATGGGCTCACAGCTCCTCTCCACAATGAGAGATCACCTGACACACTGCAGCCAATAGGAAGTGAGACAGGGGGCAGAGAGCTCAGCCGTCTACACCAGCATACCTCCCAACCGTCCCGGTTTCGGCGGGACTTTCACGTTTTTTTAGCCCTGTCCCGCCGCCCCGGGAGGTTAAGAGGTTGTCACGCTTTGTCATGCGTTTTCCCAGACCAGGAGACTTTGTCCCGTCTCCTGGTCCCGGGACACTGACTGCAGAGGAGATAACGCGAGCTCTGCTCCCAGCACAGCCCCTCCTCCTCCTCCCCCGGGCAGCCCCTCCTCCCCCTGTGTGAGCCCGTGCCGTGTGTGAGGAGGAATAATCATGGGGGAAGGGGGGGAGGTCACCAGGAGAGCGGCTGCTGTGAAGTCTGAGCCTGAGCTCCCACACAGCACAGCACAGCACAGCCGAGCCCAACTCTTCCCCCTGCGTGAGCTGCAATGTCTGAGAAATCATCATGGGGGGTCACCTGGAGAGCGGCTTCTTGTCATAGATTTGGAGACTCCTCTGCTCCTTCTCCTGATAGCTGTGCAGGGTGAGGGAGGCAGCACAGAGAGATAGCAGGAGATGTGATGTGCCCCCCTCCAGCAGCTACAGACGTCTATTAGGAGCATCTACCATCATGAGGTAGGACAGTCAAAGACATCATGCACAGTTACAGCTCAGTGTGTGAGAGGACACATCTATCAGGGCTTGTATGGCAGCTTTGTGACATACAAGCCCTGAAATAATCGCAATGTCTTGCGAACCGCCAGACATTGCGATTATTTTGCCCTTCTCCACACCGAGAGGGATATATCCATCAGTGAGCCATTAACCCCTAGACGCACCTGGACGTTATACTACGTCCCTGCGGCTAGATACTTAGCGCACCGGGACGTAGTATAGCGTCCTGCTTCTGGCACCGGCTCACAAACCGGCACCAGAAGTAGCGGCTATCAGCTGTCAATCACTGCTGACACGTGCTCTATCACCTGCGAACTCCGACTCCCAACTCCGATCACAGGGTTTAACCCCCTTACACGCCGCGGTCAAGCAAGACCACGGCGTGTAAGGGTGTTCCTCTTCTGGGCAGCCCCATGGTCTGCCAAGTGCCCTGGGGCTGCACAATCTCCCTGGAAGTCAGATCCCTTCCGGGTCTGACCGTAAACTATCTGTGCATGCTTCTGCACCACCAGACATTGTACACTGCTCTACAATGAAATAGTATTGTAGAGCAGTGTATTGGACTTGAACCAGCGATCAGAGAATCAGAGCATCACTGGTTCAAGTATGGAAAAGGAAAAACGTGTAAAAACACTTAACACTACACATTAGAATAAATAAAAAATAAATACATAAAAATATAAGCCCCTAAAATGTCACTTTCTCATTAAAACACTTAATAAAAGTATAAAAAACACAACCGACCCCCCCCCCCAACATATTTGGTATTGCCGCGTCCGTAACAATCTGTATAATAAAAAAGAATCGTTACTGGACCCGCACGGTAAACGCCGGAGAAAAAAAGCAAAATACTTTCCGAAAATGAAATACCTTTAAAAAAATTCTTTAAAAAGTGATAAAAAAATGTTCTGCACTCTAAAATAAGCCCACTAAAAAGAACAACTCTTCTCGCAAAAAATAAGCCCCTAACCAGATTTGTCAGCCGAAAAAATAAAAAGATCTGCATATGAAAAGACGGTGATGCTAAAATGTACAAGATTTTCTCCAAATTAGACTACAGGAGGAGGATGGAGGACGGGAGGCCACAGAAGGAGGCTGGAGGACAGGAGACAACAGGAGGAGGCTGGAGGACAGGAGGCTACAGGAGGAGGATGGAGGACGGGAGGCCACAGGAGGAGGCTGGAGGACAGGAGACTACAGGAGGAGACAGGAGGAGGCTGGAGGACAGGAGGATACAGGAGGAGGCTGGAGGACAGGAGGCTACAGGAGGAGGATGGAGGACAGGAGGCTACAGGAGGAGGCTGGAGGACAGGAGACTACAGGAGGAGGCTGGAGGACAGGAGGATACAGGAGGAGGCTGGAGGACAGGGGGATACAGGAGGAGGATAGAGGACAGGAGACTACAGGAGGAGGCTGGAGGACAGGAGACTACAGGAGGAGGATGGAGGACGGGAGACCACAGGAGGAGGATGGAGGACGGGAGACTACAGGAGGAGGCTGGAGGACAGGAGACTACAGGAGGAGGCTGGAGGACAGGAGACTACAGGAGGAGGCTGGAGGACAGGAGACTACATGAGGAGGCTGGAGGACAGGAGACTACAGGAGGAGGCTGGAGGACAGGGGGATACAGGAGGAGGCTGGAGGACAGGAGACTACAGGAGGAGGCTGGAGGACAGGGGGATACAGGAGGAGGCTGGAGGACAGGGGGATACAGGAGGAGGCTGGAGGACAGGGGGATACAGGAGGAGGCTGGAGGACAGGAGGCTACAGGAGGAGGCTGGAGGACAGGAGGCTACAGGAGGAGGCTGGAGGACAGGAGACTACAGGAGGAGGCTGGAGGACAGGAGACTACAGGAGGAGGCTGGAGGACAGGAGACTACAGGAGGAGGCTGGAGGACAGGAGACTACAGGAGGAGGCTGGAGGACAGGAGACTACAGGAGGACGCTGGAGGACAGGAGACTACAGGAGGAGGATAGAGGACAGGAGACTACAGGAGGAGGCTGGAGGACAGGAGACTACAGGAGGAGGCTGGAGGACAGGAGACTACAGGAGGAGGCTGGAGGACAGGAGACTACAGGAGGAGGCTGGAGGACAGGAGACTACAGGAGGAGGCTGGAGGACAGGAGACTACAGGAGGAGGCTGGAGGACAGGAGACTACAGGAGGAGGCTGGCAAGACAGGAGACTACAGGAGGAGGCTGGCAGGACAGGAGACTACAGGAGGAGGCTGGAGGACAGGAGACTACAGGAGGAGGCTGGAGGACAAGAGACTACAGGAGGAGGCTGGAGGACAGGAGACTACAGGAGGAGGCTGGAGGACAGGAGACTACAGGAGGAGGCTGGAGGACAGGAGACTACAGGAGGAGGCTGGAGGACAGGAGACTACAGGAGGAGGCTGGAGGACAGGAGACTACAGGAGGAGGCTGGAGGACAGGAGACTACAGGAGGAGGCTGGAGGACAGGAGACTACAGGAGGAGGCTGGAGGACAGGAGACTACAGGAGGAGGCTGGAGGACAGGAGACTACAGGAGGAGGCTGGAGGACAGGAGACTACAGGAGGAGGCTGATGGAGGACAGGAGACTACAGGAGGCTGATGGAGGACAGGAGACTACAGGAGGAGGATGGAGGACAGGAGACTACAGGAGGAGGCTGGAGGACAGGAGACTACAGGAGGAGGCCACAGAATGAGGAGGATAGAGGACAGGAGGCCACACCATGTGAGGAGGGGAAGGGTTGGGAGTACAGATAGGATTATGTATATGTTTGGGGAGATAAATAAAAGTGGAAAACCAAATGTAAAGGGAGAATAAAATTAAAGAGGGGTTTATATGTTTTACATGTTGCAGAGTTGCATTAGGGAATATTATATTGGTCCACAGGAAGGGGAAGGGGGGCAAATTAAGTGGCGTTGTACCATGTGGGGACCATCAAGTTTGATATTATACTATACCTGTGGGTGGGACAATGGGCGTGGTTTAGAAAAAGGGGGAGGGGCTTTTTGTCCCTCTTTCTCTTGCCCAAATGTTGGGAGGTATGTACACCAGTGAATGAGGTGATTTCCAATGCTCCATAGTTGCTTCCAGCAGCAGATACAAGGAAACTGCAGCCAGACAGACATGGCTGCACAGAGGAGTCCTCCCCTAACATGGATCATAGCAATGTAGCAGCCTTTCCTCCCTCCACCATTAGTCAGGTCACACAGGAGGCTGCAGAGATAACACAAGTAACAGGCAGAGCTCTGACCTCTCCTGATGCAGTCCTCCTCCTGTACTCTCCACCATTCACTGTCCCTCCATGCTACCCTGCTGTCCTGCAGTCCTCCTCCTGTACTCTCCTCCATCCACTGTCTCTCCATGCTACCCTGCTGTCCTGAAAAGGGACAGCAGGGAAGTAGCTAAAGATCAGCAACATGTGAGAAGCTGTCACCTATTTATCTATCCAAGTCTTGTTATCTATCACTTGTCATCTTTCTATCCATCTCATATCTATCTGTCTCATAAATATCTATCTAGTGATTTAGTTGCAATTCCTTACAAAATACACAGAATTAACGGCCCCAAAGTAACATACAAAAATACAAAAGTTTATTAGTAAAAGTCATAAAAACAACTAAAAAGGTCCATGTTATTGCACCTAATTTTATACAATCAATGCATACAAGAAGAGCAAAACAATGTATTCTCACAGCATCATGGTCGGTTAGGCAGACAGTAAAGTGTAAATATGTCGAAGGTCTAGAAAAATGTAGGGACGGCAAACTCCATGAGTATCCTCACTTCGAAGTCACTTCCTCAGGGGTAAGTGGCACTTTGGAGTGACGATATACGTGGGGTTTGCCTCCCCTGCACCCACCTAGACTTCCGCCATGCATGTCAGCCTGACCGACCATGATGCTGTGAGAATACATAGTACATGTGTACTATGTGCAGTGTCCTGTGTAGTGTGCAGGGGGCGCCAGATTCAGGATTTTTGGCGCACGTTCTTCATGAATCTGGTGCCCCCTCCACTGCTTTGGCAGACTGCACCAACTTTTTTTGGTGCACATTTAACATGGGGCGTATGACACATTTCTATTGGACTTCTATTGGATCAGTAAATGCAGGGACTATTTGAGCACAGCAGGTGGAAGGAGACTCTGAAGGCTGCTTGCTAGGCCCCTCCCACATCTGCTTCTGTGTGGAGCAGAATAGAGGCTGAACAAGCATCATAATAACAAATAGAAAGGTATTTTTACTTCCAGGTAACCATTACAAATATATTTTTGAAATATTTTAACCTCTTTGACAGCTTTTTGCAGTCAATTGTTTCGTGGCATAACCCCTTTAAGTGAAGCTCCTACTGCCATTACAGATGAGTCTACCTGCTCCTCAGCTTCATTCCAGGAGTCAGCAAGAATTCCTCATACAGTCAAAGCTGTGGAAACTTTTTTGGTGTGAACCTTTTAATGGTCCTCCAGGAGTGGGGAGAACTTAAAACATTGTACTTTCCATCCATTCAATCACACAACCCATGTAGTGACTGCTGTCTGGCTTGCCCAGTTTGTTGGTGGTCAGGAAGTAAAGATTCACCAATGGAGGTTTCTGATTCTGGACTACAGCACTTAAAGTGGGTAGGGGGCTCAGGAGTGACTCATCAGACCGCATTTGAAATTGTTTCTAGTCAAATATAGTGAGAAAGTGACTGTTTTTACTTGTCTGACATACATCAAACCAGCCCAGCATGTGCCACTTGGATAAATCTGGCACATCATCTGTTGTAAATTTGCCCTGTTTTGTATATTTAAATGGTTCCTGTAAGTGCTTTCATCCTGGCAGGTATGTATGCGAACATAAATTTTAAATAAGAGCATAGTGTCATATTGAAGAACTCATTTTACATATTTCACATCCACATTATAAACAAAACGTTATTTTACTTTTCACTTTTAAAGCCCATGCATTCAATGTTAATGGCCCCAAATTTCCTTTAAAATGTATACTTCATCTCTTAAATGATCTAAAAACAGGGCTATTCTAAACAATGCGATTGTTTGATGCTATTGTATTTTATATTCAAAATGAAAATAAATACTGTTTATACCATAAAACTGGATACACAATGTTGTACTGCACTGTTATGTAAACAAAATGATCCTTGGCCATACAGCCAACTGCACCATGGTTCATCCATCACTTGAGAACTGCCACGGATATAGTTACCATGCTTGTCACAGTGATGAATAGTTGTTTTTGTATTGAAAATTAACTATATATTGTATGGCCACAATGTACCTAGAAAAGCAGATAATCATAAAAACGGCCAAGTGATCTCACAAACATAGCCTAGTCGTTAGGTATATTTTATGGAAATTAAATTTTTTCTTCAATATTAATACATACACACACATTTCATATATATTGTGTTTTAAGCATAAAATTATAATTTAAACGTTATGGTAATAGAAAAAATTGTTTAATATTTACAAATACAAGCAAAAAATCACAGACAAAGTGGGTAAAGAAAAGATAGCATTTGAAAGAAATAAAGCATAAGAGAGAAAGACTTATCTTACACTCTGAAGAAAGTGTAAGATACATATGTAGTCTGTGAGGGCTGGATAAGTGTTAATAGGATACAAGCTGGAAATGAGGGCTCCATCAGGAAAACCTAAAGTATCACCTGATCATCTGAAAAGATAAACAGAATAGTGGCGTAGAAGCCCTGAAATAATCACCAATGCATATCACAAGCTCCACGCCAGAGGAGGTGCAGCAACGTGAAGGGGGCATAGCTGCCGGGGAGCGGTCAGGTGAAGGGACATTGAGATTGCTCCTATGAGATTACATCAGGCACAACCTGTGAAGCTACAGCACCGCAGAAGACTGTTTGCTGATTAGCAAAATTAAGCAAAGTTAATTTTAGAAGGAAGGTGGCCATGGAAACCATATATATTAGAAGATCACAGTCACAATGCCTCCATTTATGAGTTATTGCCTGGCTTTTCATGCTTGATTTTGATTTCATGGTAAATTTTCAGGGTAAAAGCATAAGTCAATCTATGTACTAATGCCGGCATGAATAAACACAAAAAGTTAAATACCCCTGGAGACTGGTACACTCAACACTAGAAGACAGAAACCAGATGCAGTTATGAATCGGAATCTCATGGCCAGTGACCAGGACTTGTTACAGAAACTAAGTGAGATGTTTGTAACTGAAACATGTAGTAATGATCGGGTTTGTCGAACATTGGGAAAAAATTAGGTTCAGACCCGAAATTGATCCCAAGCACAAATCCCATTAAACAGGTAGTATAAACAAAAAATGTTGGAGCAATAATAAAAATGAGATGGGGTATAATAAAAAGTCCAGGTGTTTTCTAAAAGGAGAATCGTTCTTAGTGACCCTAAATTTTTAGTCGCTGCTGGTAATAAATGAGCCGCCCTTGCTCATAAAGATGTGTGAAACGACAAAAATACTAAGCATATAATTACCTGCGCTGACTGTAATAGATAAAGTCAAGAAAAGGTTTGCTAGGCTTAGAAATATAGGGGTTAAATGACTAACCTTACTTCTTTGTGGTTCCGATATGGATAGTGAGACGTCCGAGTCTTATCCACTGTAAGGTAAGTATATCTGTATAAGTGGAGCCCCCTGCTGCGATGCATTATTCCAGCTTGCCATCACTTGAGAAGACTCGTTTTGGTGTGGGAGCCCCGGCCGACGACTCTACCGCACACTGAGTTAGAAGTTGGTAGTGACGTCACTATAGATTACGGATTGGGCAAAGGGACAATGCAGAACATTCACCAAATGCGTTTTTGAGAGCAACTCGTCTCTTTCTCAGGGTAAGGTTCTACCTTCCCTGCTACTACCGCAATTTATCAACTTCCATCTCTATCTCCTATATATATATATATATATATATATATATATATAGATGTGACATCTAGTGTTCCAATAATGTATTCAGGTTGCTAGGTTAAATTGGATAGTTTGTTTATTACATGCTTAGTGTCTTTTATATAGGCTGGAATAACTCGAACATATTTTGTAAATGTTGGTCTACATATGCTAATAAGTTGGCTGACAGACAATCTATACCAGATATTATCGGTCTACCAGATGGACATGTGACCAATTTATGGATTTTAGGAATGTGATATAGTACTGCTAGTCTACGTTTTTGATTGTTGATTAAATGATATTTTTGTTTGGTAAGAATACCCAATTCTTTCCCTTTTTTTGCCAATGTTGCTAATTCTTTTGTATATTGATTAGTAGGGTTTGACATCAATTTTTTGTATGTTTGTATATCCCCCAATATACTTAAAGGGGTATTCCGGGAATAAGCATAATTCATATACAAATGGGTTATCAAAATATAAGCTAATGTGTAATTAGTAGAGATGAGCGAACACTAAAATGCTCGGGTACTCGTTATTCGAGACGAACTTTTCCCGATGCTCGAGTGCTCGTCTCGAATAACGAACCCCATTGAAGTCAATGGGAGACTCGAGCATTTTTCAAGGGGACCAAGGCTCTGCACAGGGAAGCTTGGCCAAACACCTGGGAACCTCAGAAAAGGATGGAAACACCACGGAAATGGACAGGAAACAGCAGGGGCAGCATGCATGGATGCCTCTGAGGCTGCATAATCGCACCATTATGCCAAAATTATGGGCAACAGCATGGCCATGACAGAGTGACAGAATGAAGCTAGATAGCATCTAAAACATCCAATAATTGACCCTGACACTATAGGGGACGGCATGCAGAGGCAGCGGCAGCAGGCTAGAGAGTGTCATGGCGACATACCCTAAATGGACTCAGGCTTCAAACCAATGGGTGGCAGAGAGGAACCAAAGGAGGTGAGCAAGAAGCGCTCAAATAATATCGGTACATGATAAAAGTTTGCCAGTATATTTTGTGGATTACACAGCAGGGTGGCGACAAAGTTAACATGGAAGCCATGAAAACAACCCAAAATTCTGCCTGACACAGCTCGTTTGATAAGGGGACGATGTATGGAGGCAGTGAACTAGTAGTAGATTAAAGGTGCTGCAGTTAAAACTATGTTAGTTGGATCTTGGCATGGAGCTGGCGCTCCGCTGCCAGGCGAGCTTTCGCCAATCCAAGCCCCTGTCTATAGGCTACTCCCCAAACAGCACTTCTAAGAACCTTTTGTATAAGATCAAGTGTAGTAGCGTTCTTATAAGTTTAGGATATGCCGGGTGAGGGGAATGTAAACAGATGCGCAAGAAGCGCTGAAATAATATCCCTAAATGGTAAAAGTTTGCAAGTATATTTTGGGGATTACACAGCAGGGTGGCGACAAAGTTAACAACTTTGATGTGGAATGCCCTGTAATAGCTCTTGGGCGGTGTGCCTTTTATCGCCTAGGCTCAGCAGTTTCAGCACCGCCTGCTGTCGCTTAGCGACGGCACTGCTGCTGTGCCTAGAGCTACCGACTGATGGCGCCATGCCCACGGATGGTAATTCGGAGGAGGAGGAGGTGGAGGAGGGGTGGGAGGAGGTATAGTAGGCCTTTGAGACCTGGACCGAGGTAGGCCCCGCAATTCTCTGCGTCGGCAGTATATGACCAGCCCCAGGGTCAGACTCGGTCCCAGCCTGCACCAAGTTAAGTGTAGTAGCGTTCTCATAAGTTTGGGATATGGCGGGTGAGGGGAATGTAAACAGATGCGCAAGAAGCGCATGATGCGCATGGAGCTG
This sequence comes from Engystomops pustulosus, assembly GCF_040894005.1. Lineage (NCBI taxonomy): Eukaryota > Metazoa > Chordata > Amphibia > Anura > Leptodactylidae > Engystomops > Engystomops pustulosus. The sequence goes on along the minus strand of NW_027285820.1, from coordinate 807 downwards.
GCGTTCCGCTGCCAGGCGAGCTTTCGCCAATCCAAGCCCCTGTCTCTAGGCTACTCCCCAAACAGCACTTCTAAGAACCTTTTGTATAAGATCAAGTGTAGTAGCGTTCTTATAAGTTTAGGATATGCCGGGTGAGGGGAATGTAAACAGATGCGCAAGAAGCGCTGAAATAATATCCCTAAATGGTAAAAGTTTGCCAGTATATTTTGTGGATAACACAGCAGGGTGGCGACAAAGTTAACAACTTTGATGTGGAATCCATGAAAACAACCCAAATTTCTGCCTGACACACCTCGTTTGATAAAGGGACGATGTATGGAGGCAGCTATATGGACGACTTTTGGAGGTAGCAATGGAGACAACGTGTGGAGGCTGCTATGGAGACAATTTAATTTGGATAGTGCCTGTATGTGGCAGTCCCAAACATTTTTCAAACCAGAGGAGCAGGTAGGTGGCCCTCCAGTAAAATGGGATAGATTGAGTGCCTGTATGTGGCAGTCCCAAAAATGTTTCAAACCAGAGGAGCAGGTAGGTGGCCCTGCAGTAAAATGGAATAGATTGAGTGCCTGTATGTGGCAGTCCCAAAAATTGTTCAAACCAGAGGAGCAGGTAGGTGGCCCTGCAGTAAAATGGAATAGATTGAGTGCCTGTATGTGGCAGTCCCAAAAATGTTTCAAACCAGAGGAGCAGGTAGGTGGCCCTGCAGTAAAATGGAATAGATTGAGTGCCTGTATGTGGCAGTCCCAAAAATTGTTCAAACCAGAGGAGCAGGTAGGTGGCCCTGCAGTAAAATGGAATAGATTGAGT
>NW_027285819.1:0-22541 GCF_040894005.1 Engystomops pustulosus | reverse complement strand
CGTCCCCATAGACGGCAATAGTGGCGCGGCGCAGATGCGGTGCCACACATGTGTGGCACCGATCCGGCCCGCACACCGCAAAAAGATAGAGCATGCTCTATCTTTTGGCGTGTGTGCGGCCGTGCGCCACTATTCTCTATGGAGGGAGGAGGGGCTGCCTCCTCCTCCTCTCCAGCACACGGCGGTATGCCCGCACGGCGGACATACCGCTGTGTGAATGTACCCATAGATTGGTTTCCCTTAGATGTGCGACATACTATTATTTTTCTATCTTCACCTGCCCCTTTCTTCAAAGTAGAAGATAGATAGATAGGAGATAGATAGATAGGAGATAGATAGATAGATAGATAGATAGATAGATAGATAGATAGGAGATAGATAGGAGATAGATAGATAGGAGATAGATAGATAGGAGATAGATAGATAGGAGATAGATAGATAGATAGGAGATAGATAGATAGATAGATAGATAGGAGATAGATAGATAGGAGATAGATAGACAGATAGGAGATAGATAGATAGATAGGAGATAGATAGATAGATAGGAGATAGATAGATAGGAGATAGATAGATAGATAGGAGATAGATAGATAGATAGATAGATAGATAGGAGATAGATAGATAGATAGGAGATAGATAGATAGGAGATAGATAGATAGATAGATAGATAGGAGATAGATAGATAGATAGATAGATAGATAGATAGATAGATAGATAGGAGATAGATAGATAGATAGGAGATAGATAGATAGATAGATAGATAGATAGATAGGAGATAGATAGATAGGAGATAGATAGATAGATAGATAGATAGATAGATAGATAGGAGATAGATAGATAGGAGATAGATAGATAGGAGATAGATAGATAGATAGATAGATAGGAGATAGATAGATAGATAGATAGATAGATAGATAGATAGATAGATAGATAGATAGATAGGAGATAGATAGATAGATAGGAGATAGATAGATAGATAGATAGATAGGAGATAGATAGATAGGAGATAGATAGATAGATAGATAGATAGATAGATAGATAGATAGGAGATAGATAGATAGGAGATAGATAGATAGATAGATAGATAGGAGATAGATAGATAGATAGATAGATAGGAGATAGATAGATAGGAGATAGATAGATAGATAGATAGATAGATAGATAGATAGATAGGAGATAGATAGATAGATAGATAGATAGGAGATAGATAGATAGATAGATAGATAGATAGATAGATAGATAGATAGGAGATAGATAGATAGATAGATAGGAGATAGATAGATAGGAGATAGATAGATAGATAGATAGATAGGAGATAGATAGATAGGAGATAGATAGGAGATAGATAGATAGATAGATAGGAGATAGATAGATAGGAGATAGATAGATAGATAGGAGATAGATAGATAGGAGATAGATAGATAGATAGATAGGAGAGAGATAGATAGATAGATAGATAGATAGATAGATAGATAGATAGATAGATAGATAGATAGATAGATAGATAGGAGAGAGATAGATAGATAGATAGATAGATAGGAGATAGATAGATAGATAGATAGATAGATAGATAGGAGATAGATAGATAGGAGATAGATAGGAGATAGATAGATAGATAGATAGATAGATAGATAGATAGATAGATAGGAGATAGATAGATAGGAGATAGATAGATAGATAGATAGATAGATAGATAGGAGATAGATAGATAGATAGGAGATAGATAGATAGATAGATAGATAGATAGATAGATAGATAGATAGGAGATAGATAGATAGATAGATAGATAGATAGATAGGAGATAGATAGATAGGAGATAGATAGATAGGAGATAGATAGATAGATAGATAGATAGATAGATAGATAGATAGGAGATAGATAGATAGGAGATAGATAGATAGATAGATAGATAGATAGGAGATAGATAGATAGATAGATAGGAGATAGATAGATAGGAGATAGATAGATAGATAGATAGGAGATAGATAGATAGATAGATAGATAGATAGATAGGAGATAGATAGATAGGAGATAGATAGATAGATAGATAGGAGATAGATAGATAGGAGATAGATAGGAGATAGATAGATAGATAGATAGATAGATAGGAGATAGATAGATAGGAGATAGATAGATAGGAGATAGATAGATAGATAGATAGATAGGAGATAGATAGATAGATAGGAGAGAGATAGATAGATAGATAGGAGAGAGATAGATAGATAGATAGATAGATAGATAGATAGATAGGAGATAGATAGATAGATAGATAGGAGATAGATAGATAGGAGATAGATAGGAGATAGATAGATAGATAGATAGATAGATAGATAGGAGATAGATAGATAGATAGATAGATAGGAGATAGATAGATAGATAGATAGATAGATAGATAGATAGATAGATAGGAGATAGATAGATAGATAGATAGGAGATAGATAGATAGGAGATAGATAGATAGATAGGAGATAGATAGATAGGAGATAGATAGATAGATAGATAGATAGGAGATAGATAGATAGATAGATAGGAGATAGATAGATAGGAGATAGATAGATAGATAGATAGGAGATAGATAGATAGATAGATAGATAGATAGATAGATAGGAGATAGATAGATAGGAGATAGATAGATAGATAGATAGGAGATAGATAGATAGGAGATAGATAGGAGATAGATAGATAGATAGATAGATAGATAGGAGATAGATAGATAGGAGATAGATAGATAGGAGATAGATAGATAGATAGATAGATAGGAGATAGATAGATAGATAGGAGAGAGATAGATAGATAGATAGGAGAGAGATAGATAGATAGATAGATAGATAGATAGATAGGAGATAGATAGATAGATAGATAGGAGATAGATAGATAGGAGATAGATAGGAGATAGATAGATAGATAGATAGATAGATAGATAGATAGATAGATAGATAGATAGGAGATAGATAGATAGGAGATAGATAGATAGTTAAAGAAAAAAAATTGTTACTGAATTACAATAAATGAAGTTGGAGAAAACAATTTGGAATTCACTTTTTTAGGATTTCTGTGAAAAATATTGTAAATCCGGGGCCATCGATCATCGCGCTGTATTGTGTTACACTGTTTATATAACAAAATGCTCCAAAAATCATTTGTAAATTATTGTTATTATATCTTAGAAAATGTCACAAAAAAGTAAACATTTCCCAATCATTTCAGTTTCCTGCCACCGTTTCCCGGACTCGTTCTCTTATATTCTGTCATCTCTTTTTTTTGAAGAAAAATCTAAGACTTTTCTACATTTTTATGTTGTTGTACATAAACCTTATTATATAAATCTTTAACATTTTCACGATTTATTTTTGCTATTTCTTAGAATTGGTCCCTGAAACAAAGTAAAAATGATTCAGATGAAGGAAACTTTCTCTTCTGATGTTTAAGAAACGACGTGACTGAATCCTTACGAACAAAACTTTTTACCTTCTTTAACACATTTTTAGCGTTTTTATGGATTTACTTTTATATTTAATATTTTATATTTAGTCTTTGGTTTGTTTGAAGAGAGAAATAATAAGGACATTTTTTTTTCTTAAATTTTGATTGTTTTATTTAGGTTATTATTTTGTACATATTTTGCTTTATTATAATTATTATTAGATCTGTTCATAAACTTCTGCTCCATTTTTATTCATATTATCTTCAAATTCGCAAAATTCACTTACTTTTTCTCTGCCTCATCAATCTTATCTCCAAATTTTTTGGTAAATATTAAGTAAATCTTCAACTTTTCTTCAATTTATTTTTGATATTTCTAAGAGTTTTTCACTTACATTGCGGTAGAGATAATAAAAAAAAAAACCCACCATTTTAAATTGGAATTTGGACATTTGAAATTAAAATTGGCAAATAAATGTTACTTTTCAAAAATTTTAGGTACCTTAAATAAATAGTGCAAAAAATAATCATCGAAAATGCAAAATGTTGTTTCTATTACAGGCCGTCCCCGGGTTACATACAGGATAGGTTCTGTAGGTTTGTTCTTAAGTTGAGTTTGTATGTAAGTCGGAACTGTATACTTTACAATTGTAACCCTAGACAAAAATTTTTTGGACTCAATTGGATTTTAAAAATGTTGGGTTGTCATAAAAACCAGGATTAACACTAAAGCTTCATTACAGACGCCTGTGATACCTGCTACAGCTGATTATTGTAGCCTAGGACTAAAGTACAGTAAGTTACCAACATCCAGAGGTCCGTTTGTAACTAGGGGTCGTCTGTAAGTCAGGCTGTATTATTATTACTGTTATTATTTGCATATTTCTATTGTTATTATAATTTGCTATAAATCTGGTATATAATGCAGGACTCACCAGGTGACGTGGGGGGCAGCGGCTCCGCACCGGCATCGTTCCGTCTCCTGCAGAGCATCGCACGTTTCCTCATCATTTATAGGTTTTCCTTCTCCTCCAGGATATAATTTGGTTTCTGTCCATCTGAGCTTTTCATTATTGCTACAATCAATATAATGTCAGGTTCCGCTAATAACAAGGTGAGGAAGATGATTATATGGCGGATAATTACCCCTGACATACATCCCCTTCCCCATGGAGAATGTATAGATAATTCTATAACAATATATAATAACAGTTATTACACAGGAAGGAGAGAAGAATAATAGAAGTAAATTCTGACAAACGGATTCGGATTCCGTTAACGGTAAAAAATTGGTAAAAGTTTTGGTAAGAATAAAAAAGTTCTCCTGCTCCATCCCCCCGGCCGCGGACACAATGGGGGTCATTTTACTACACGTACAAGCAGTTTGCAGGTTTGTTCTAGTACAAAGTCAGATGGAAAACTGCTGCAGCCAGAATAATAGATCTCAGGCGATGTCACACGATGCACTTACATTGGGGCAGATTTACTTACCCGGCCCATTCGCGATCCAGCGGCGCGTTCTCTGCACAGGATTCGGGTCCGGACAGGATTTATGAAGGTAGTTCCTCCGCCGTCCACCAGGTGGCGCTGCTGCGCTGAAAATCATCTGAACGCACTGGAATACACCGAGCTGGACCAGGTGAAGGTAAGCGCTTCCCAAGCGACACTTTTTCGTTTTTTAAATGCGGCGGTTTTTCCGAATACGTCGGGTTTTCGTTTGGGCCACGCCCCCCGATTTCCGTCGCGCGCATGCCGGCGCCGATGCGCCACAATCTGATCGCGTGCGCCAAAAACCCGGGGCAATTCATGTACAAGCGGCGCAAATCGGAAATATTCGGGTAACACGTCGGGAAAACGCGAATCGGGCCCTTAGTAAATGACCCCCATTGTGTTTTGAATTGCATTTCAAGTTCATCAAGTTTAAAGTGAAATGCATTCTGTAAGTAGAAACACGTGTTTTGCAGCATTGCTTAGTTACCGGACGCAAGGTGTTAACATGTACATGTTCTGGTAGGAGAAGCTCCGAATGTGCGTGAAATACAATTCAACCGCATTGGGGCAGATTTACTTACCCAGCCCATTCACGATCCAGCGGCGCCTTCTCTGCGGTGGATTCGGGTCCAGCCGGGATTCATTAAGGTAGTTCCTCCGACGTCCACCAGGTGGCGCTGCTGCGCTGAAGAGCATCAGAATGCACTGGAATACACCGAGGCCGGCTGAGTGAAGGTAAGTGCAAGCTCCGCGACACATTTTCCGTTTTTAAATGCAGCGGTTTTTCCGAATACGCCGGGTTTTCGTTCGGCCACCCCCCCCCCCCCGATTTCCGTCGCACGCATTCTGGCGCTGATGCGCCACAATCCGATCGCGCGCGCCAAAATCCCGGGGCAATACAGGGAAAATCGGCACAAATCGGAAATATTCGGGTAACACGTCGGGAAAAAGGGAACAGCCCTTAGTAAATGACCCCCATTGTGTGAACAAAGCCTTAGAAAACAGAATTAGGTAGGAACGCTTATTAAAAGCAATCAGGGCCTCTGTCTCACTCCCCCTCATATTGTGGCCCCTCCTCTCCCTGTCCTATTGTGCCCTCTCATCTCCCCCTCATATTGTGGCCTCTCATCTCCCCCTCATATTGTGGCCTCTCATCTCCCCCTCATATTGTGGCCTCTCCTCTCCCCCTCAAATTGTGGCCTCTCATCTCCTCCTCATATTGTGGCCTCTCATCTCCCCCTCATATTGTGGCCCCTCTCATCTCCTCCTCATATTGTGGCCTCTCATCTCCTCCTCATATTGTGGCCACTCCTCTCCCCCTCAAATTGTGGCCTCTCATCTCCTCCTCATATTGTGGCCTCTCATCTCCCCCTCATATTGTGGCCCCTCTCATCTCCTCCTCATATTGTGGCCTCTCATCTCCTCCTCATATTGTGGCCTCTCATCTCCCCCTCATATTGTGGCCCCTCTCATCTCCTCCTCATATTGTGGCCTCTCATCTCCTCCTCATATTGTGGCCTCTCCTCTCCCCCTCATATTGTGGCCCCTCTCATCTGCTCCTCATATTGTATGCCCTCTCATCTCCCCCTCAGATTGTGGCGCCTCTCATCTCCCCCTCAAATTGTGGCCTCTCATCTCCCCCTCAAATTGTGGCCTCCTCTCATCTCCCCCTCATATTGTGGCCTCCTCTCATCTCCCCTTCATATTGTGGCCTCCTCTCATCTCCCCTTCATATTGTGGCCTCTCCTCTCCCCCTCAAATTGTGGCCTCTCATCTCCCCCTCATATTGTGGCCTCTCTTCTCCCCCCATATTGTGGCCTCTCATCTCCCCCTCAAATTGTGGCCTCTCATCACCTCCTCATATTGTGGCCTCTCATCACCTGCTCATATTGTGGGCCCTCATCTCTCCTTCATATTGTGGCCCCTCCTCTCCCTGTCCTATTGTGCCCTCTCATCACCCCCTCATATTGTGGCCCCTCTCATCTCCTCCTCATATTGTGGCCTCTCATCTCCCCCGCATATTGTGGCCTCCTTTCATCTCCCCCTCATATTGTGACCTCTCATCTCCCCCTCATATTGTGGCCTCTCATCTCCCCCTCATATTGTGTCCTCTCATCTCCCCCTCATATTGTGACCTATCATCTCCTCCTCATATTGTGTCCTCTCATCTCCTCCTCATATTGTGGCCTACTTTCATCTCCCCCTTATATTGTGGCTCCACATCTCCTCCTCATATTGTGGCCTCTCATCTCCCCCTCATATTATGGCCTCTCCTCTCCCCCTCATATTGTGGCCTCTCATCTCCCCTCATATTGTGGCCTCTCATCTCCCCCTCAAATTGTGGCCTCTCATCTCCCCCTCAAATTGTGGCCTCCTCTCATCTCCCCTTCATATTGTGGCCTCCTCTCATCTCCCCTTCATATTGTGGCCTCTCCTCTCCCCCTCAAATTGTGGCCTCTCATCTCCCCCTCATATTGTGGCCTCTCCTCTCCCCCTCATATTGTGGCCTCTCATCTCCCCTCATATTGTGGCCTCTCATCTCCCCCTCAAATTGTGGCCTCTCATCACCTCCTCAAATTGTGGCCTCTCATCACCTCCTCATATTGTGGCCCCTCATCACCTCCTCATATTGTGGGCCCTCATCTCTCCTTCATATTGTGGCCCCTCCTCTCCCTGTCCTATTGTGCCCTCTCATCACCCCCTCATATTGTGGCCTCTCATCTCCCCCGCATATTGTGGCCTCCTTTCATCTCCCCCTCATATTGTGACCTCTCATCTCCCCCTCATATTGTGGCCTCTCATCTCCCCCTCATATTGTGACCTCTCATCTCCCCCTCATATTGTGGCCTCTCATCTCCCCCTCATATTGTGACCTCTCATCTCCCCCTCATATTGTGGCCTCTCATCTCCCCCTCATATTGTGACCTATCATCTCCTCCTCATATTGTGTCCTCTCATCTCCCCCTCATATTGTGGCCTCCTTTCATCTCCCCCTTATATTGTGGCTCCACATCTCCTCCTCATATTGTGGCCTCTCATCTCCCCCTCATATTGTGGCACCTCTCATCTCCCCCTCATATTGTGGCCTCTCATCTCCGCCTCATATTGTGGCCTCTCGTCTCCTCCTCATATTGTAGCCTCTCGTCTCCCCCTCATATTGTGGCCTCTCATCTCCTCCTCATATTGTGGCCTCTCACCTCCCCCTCATATTGTGACCTCTCTCATCTCCTCCTCATATTGTGGCCTCTCATCTCCTCCTCATATTGTGGCCTCTCATCCCCTCCTCATATTGTGACCTCTCTCATCTCCCCCTCATATTGTGGCCCCTCTCATCTCCCCCTCATATTGTGGCCTCTCATCCCCTCCTCATATTGTGGACTCTGATCTCCCCCTCATATTGTGGCCTCTCATCACCTCCTCATATTGTGTCCTCTCATCTCTCCTTCATATTGTGCCCTCTCATCTCCCCCTCATATTGTATCCCCTCTCATCTCCCCCTCATATTGTGGCCTCTCATCTCCCCCTCATATTGTGGCCCCTCACCTCCCCCTCATATTGTGGCCTCTCATCTCCCCCTCATATTGTGGCCTCTCATCTCCCCCTCATATTGTGGCCTCTCATCTAACCCTCATATTGTGGCCTCTCATCTAACCCTCATATTGTGGCCTCTCATGTCCCCCTCATATTGTATCCCCTCTCATCTCCTCCTCATATTGTGGCCTCTCATCTCCTCCTCATATTGTGTCCTCTCATCTCCTCCTCATATTGTGGCCTCTCATCTCCCCTCATATTGTGGCCTCTCATCTCCTCCTCATATTGTGTCCTCTCATCTCCCCCTCATATTGTGGCCTCTCATCTCCTCCTCATATTGTGTCCTCTCATCTCCTCCTCATATTGTGTCCTCTCATCTCCTCCTCATATTGTGGAACTGGAACGGGTGCAGAGGAGAACAACCAAGAATATTAAGGGAATGGGGGGACTAGAATACAGTGATAGATTGCATAAAAAAAGCTAACTGAGAGGTGACTGCATTACAATGTACCTGAATGGGCAGCACAAGAATCTCTCCAAAGATCTTTTTATACCTAGGCTTGTGACCAGGACAACGGGACATCCTCTACACCTAGAGGAGAGGAGGTTCTACCATCACCATAGACAGGGGATATCCTCTACACCTAGAGGAGAGGAGGTTCTACCATCACCATAGACAGGGGGCATCCTCTACACCTAGAGGAGAGGAGGTTATATCATCACCATAGACAGGGGGCATCCTCTACACCTAGAAGAGAGGAGGTTCTACCATAACCATAGACAGGGGTATCCTCTACACCTAGAGGGGAGGAGAATCTACCATCACCATAGACAGGGGGCATCCTCTACACCTAGAGGAGAGGAGGTTCTACCATCATCATAGACAGGGGACATCCTCTACACCTAGAGGAGAAAAGGACGTTCTACCATCACCATAGACATGGGGCATCCACTACACCTAGAAGAGAGGCGGTTCTACCATCACCATAGAAAGGGAGCATCCTCTACAACTAGAGTAGAGGAGGCTCTCCCATCACCATAGACAGGAAGCATCCTCTACACCTAGAGGAGAGGAGATTCTACCATCACCATAGACAGGGGGCATCCTCTACACCTAGAGGAGAGGAGGTTCTACCATCATCATAGACAGGGGACATCCTCTACACCTAGAGGAGAAAAGGACGTTCTACCATCACCATAGACATGGGGCATCCACTACACCTAGAAGAGAGGCGGTTCTACCATCACCATAGAAAGGGAGCATCCTCTACAACTAGAGTAGAGGAGGCTCTCCCATCACCATAGACAGGAAGCATCCTCTACACCTAGAGGAGAGGAGATTCTACCATCACCATAGACAGGGGGCATCCTCTACACCTAGAGGAGAGGAGGTTCTACCATCACCATAGACATGGGGCATCCTCTACACCTAGAGGAGAGGAGGTTCTACCATCACCATAGACAGGAGGCATCCTCTACTTCTAGAGGAGAGGAGGTTCTACCATCACCATAGACAGGGGGCATCCTCTACACCTAGAGGAGAGGAGGTTCTACCATCACCATAGATAAGGGGCATCCTCTACACCTAGAGGAGAAGAGGACGTTCTACCATCACCATAGACAGGGGGCATCCTCTACACCTAGAAGAGAGGTGGTTCTACCATCACCATAGAAAGGGAGCATCCTCTACACCTAGAAGAGAGGAGGTTCTACCATCACCATAGACAGGGGCCATCCTCTACACCTAGAAGAGAGGTGGTTCTACCATCACCATAGAAAGGGAGCATCCTCTACACCTAGAGGAGAAGAGGACGTTCTACCATCACCATAGACAGGGGGCATCCTCTACACCTAGAGGAGAAGAGGACGTTCTACCATCACCATATACAGGGGGCATCCTCTACACCTAGAAGAGAGGAGGTTCTACCATCACCATAGACAGGGGCCATCCTCTACACCTAGAAGAGAGGAGGTTCTACCATCACCATAGAAAGGGAGCATCCTCTACAACTAGTGTAGAGGAGGCTCTCCCACCACCATGGACAGGGGCATCCTCTACACCTAGAGGAGAAGAGGACGTTCTACCATCACCATTGACAGGAAGCATCCTCTACACCTAGAAGAGAGGAGGTTCTACCATCACCATAGACAGGGGCCATTCTCTACACCTAGAAGAGAGGTGGTTCTACCATCACCATAGAAAGGGAGCATCCTCTACAACTAGAGTAGAGGAGGCTCTCCCACCACCATGGACAGGGGCATCCTCTACACCTAGAGGAGAGGCAGTTCTACCCCCACCATAACCAGGGGGCATCCTCTACACCTAATGGAGAGGCAGTTCTACCATCACCATAGACAGTGGACATCCTCTACACCTAGAGGAGAGGAGGTTTTACCGTCACCATAGACAGAAAGTATCCTCAAGACCTAGAGGAGAGGAGGTTCTACCATCAACATAGACAGGGGGCATCCTCTACACCTAGAGGAGAAGAGGTTCTACCATCATCATAGACGGGAGGCATCCTCTACACCTAGAGGAGAGGAGGTTCTATCATCATCATAGACATGGGGCATCCTCTATGCCTAGAGAAAAGGGTGTTCTACCATCACCATAGACAGGGGGAATTCTCTACACCAAGAGGAGAGGAGGTTCTACCATCACCATAGACAGGGGGCATCCTCTACACCTAGAGAAGAGGAGGTTCTACCATCACCGTAGACAGGGGGCATCCTCTACACCTAGAGGAGAGGCGGTTCTACCATCACCATAGACAGGGGGCATCCTCTACACCTAGAGAAGAGAAGGCTATAGCATCACCATAGACAGGGGACATCCTCTACGCCTAGAGGAGAGGAGGTTCTACCATGATCATAGACATGGGGCATCCTCTACACCTAGAGGAGAGGAGGCTCTACCATCACCATAGACAGGGGGCATCGTCTACACCTAGAGGAGGGGAGATTCTACCATCACCATAGACAGGGGGCATCCTCTACACCTAGAGGAGAGGAGGTTCTACCATCATCATAGACATGGGGCATCCTCTATGCCTAGAGAAAAGGGTGTTCTACCATCACCATAGACAGGAGACATCCTCTACACCTAGAGGAGAGGAGGTTCTATCATCACCATAGGCAGTGGGCATCCTCTACACCTAGAGAAGAGGAGGTTCTACCATCACCATAGACAGGGGTCATCCTCTACACCTAGAGGAGAGGCGGTTCTATCATCACCATAGACAGGGAGCATCCTCTACACCAGGAGAAGAGAAGGCTATAGCATCACCATAGACAGGGGACATCCTCTACGCCTAGAGTAGAGGAGGTTCTACCATCGCCATAGACATGGGGCATCCTCTACACCTAGAGGAGAGGAGGTTCTACCATCACCATAGACAGGGGGCATCCTCTACACCTAGAGGAGAGGCGGTTCTACCATCACCATAGACAGGGAGCATCCTCTACACCTAGAGAAGAGAAGGCTATAGCATCACCATAGACAGGGGACATCCTCTACGCCTAGAGTAGAGGAGGTTCTACCATCGCCATAGACATGGGGCATCCTCTACACCTAGAGGAGAGGAGGTTCTACCATCACCATAGACAGGGGGCATCCTCTACACCTAGAGGAGAGGAAGTTCTACCATGATCATAGACAGGGGGCATCCTCTATACCTAGAGGAGAGGAGGCTCTACCATCACCATAGACAGGGGGCATCGTCTACACCTAGAGGAGGGGAGATTCTACCATCACCATAGACAGGGGGCATCCTCTACACCTAGAGGAGAGGTGGTTCTACCATCACCATAGACAGGGGACATCCTCTACGCCTAGAGTAGAGGAGGTTCTACAATCGCCATAGACATGGGGCATCCTCTACACCTAGAGGAGAGGAGGTTCTACCATCACCATAGACAGGGGGCATCCTCTACACCTAGAGGAGAGGCGGTTCTACCATCACCATAGACAGGGAGCATCCTCTACACCTAGAGAAGAGAAGGCTATAGCATCACCATAGACAGGGGACATCCTCTACGCCTAGAGTAGAGGAGGTTCTACCATCGCCATAGACATGGGGCATCCTCTACACCTAGAGGAGAGGAGGTTCTACCATCACCATAGACAGGGGGCATCCTCTACACCTAGAGGAGAGGAAGTTCTACCATGATCATAGACAGGGGGCATCCTCTATACCTAGAGGAGAGGAGGCTCTACCATCACCATAGACAGGGGGCATCGTCTACACCTAGAGGAGGGGAGATTCTACCATCACCATAGACAGGGGGCATCCTCTACACCTAGAGGAGAGGTGGTTCTACCATCACCATAGACAGGGGGCATCCTCTACACCTAGAGGAGAGGCGGTTCTACCATCACCATAGACAGGGAGCATCCTCTACACCTAGAGAAGAGAAGGCCATAGCATCACCATAGACAGGGGACATCCTCTACGCCTAGAGGAGAGGAGGTTCTACCATCGCCATAGACATGGGGCATCCTCTACACCTAGAGGAGAGGAGGTTCTACCATGATCATAGACAGGGGGCATCCTCTATACCTAGAGGAGAGGAGGCTCTACCATCACCATTGACAGGGGGCATCGTCTACACCTAGAGGAGGGGAGATTCTACCATCACCATAGACAGGGGGCATCCTCTACACCTAGAGGAGAGGAGGTTCTACCATCACCATAGACAGGGGGAATCCTCTAAACCTAGAGGAGAGGAGGTTCTACCACCACCATAGACAGGGGGCATCCTCTACACCTATAGGAGAGGCGGTTCTAACATCACCATAGACAGGGGGCATTCTCTACACCTAGAGGAGAGGTGGTCCTACCATCACCATAGACAGGGGGCATCCTCTACACCTAGAGGAGAGGAGGATCTTCCATCACCATAGACAGGGGGCATCCTTTACACCTAGACGAGAGGAGGTTCTACCATCACCATAGACAGGGGGCATCCTTTACACCTAGACGAGAGGAGGTTCTACCATCACCATAGACAGGGGGCATCCTCTACACCTAGAGGAGAAGAGGATCTTCTATCACCATAGACAGGGGGCATCCTCTACACCTAGACGAGAGGAGGTTCTACCATCACCATAGACAGGGGACATCCTCTACACCTAGAGAAGAGGTGGTTCTACTATCATCATACACCAGGGGCATCCTCTACATCTAGAGGTGAGGAGGTTCTACCATCACCATATACAGGGGCATCCTCTACACCTAGAGGAGAGGAGGTTCTACCATCACCATAGAAAGGGAGCATCCTCTACAACTAGAGTAGAGGAGGCTCTCCCATCACCATACACAGGGGGCATCCTCTACACCTAGAGGAGAGGAGATTCTACCATCACCATAGACAGGGGGCATCCTCTACACCTAGAGGAGAGGAGGTTATACCATCACCATAGACATGGGGCATCCTCTACACCTAGAGGAGAGGAGGTTCTACCATCACCATAGACAGGAGGCATCCTCTACTTCTAGAGGAGAGGAGGTTCTACCATCACCATAGACAGGGGGCATCCTCTACACCTAGAGGAGAGGAGGTTCTACCATCACCATAGACAGGGGGAATCCTCTACACCTAGAGGAGAGGAGGTTCTACCATCACTATAGATAAGGGGCATCCTCTACACCTAGAGGAGAAGAGGACGTTCTACCATCACCATAGACAGGGGGCATCCTCTACACCTAGAAGAGAGGTGGTTCTACCATCACCATAAAAAGGGAGCATCCTCTACACCTAGAAGAGAGGTGGTTCTACCATCACCATAGACAGGGGCCATCCTCTACACCTAGAAGAGAGGTGGTTCTACCATCACCATAGACAGGGGCCATCCTCTACACCTAGAAGAGAGGTGGTTCTACCATCACCATAGAAAGGGAGCATCCTCTACACCTAGAGGAGAAGAGGACGTTCTACCATCACCATAGACAGGGGGCATCCTATACACCTAGAGTAGAAGAGGATGTTCTACCATCACCATAGACAGGGGGCATCCTCTACACCTAGAAGAGAGGAGGTTCTACCATCACCATAGACAGGGGGCATCCTTTACACCTAGACGAGAGGAGGTTCTACCATCACCATAGACAGGGGGCATCCTCTACACCTAGAGGAGAAGAGGATCTTCTATCACCATAGACAGGGGGCATCCTCTACACCTAGACGAGAGGAGGTTCTACCATCACCATAGACAGGGGACATCCTCTACACCTAGAGAAGAGGTGGTTCTTCTATCATCATACACCAGTGGCATCCTCTACATCTAGAGGTGAGGAGGTTCTACCATCACCATATACAGGGGCATCCTCTACACCTAGAGGAGAGGAGGTTCTACCATCACCATAGAAAGGGAGCATCCTCTACAACTAGAGTAGAGGAGGCTCTCCCATCACCATAGACAGGGGGCATCCTCTACACCTAGAGGAGAGGAGATTCTACCATCACCATAGACAGGGGGCATCCTCTACACCTAGAGGAGAGGAGGTTATACCATCACCATAGACATGGGGCATCCTCTACACCTAGAGGAGAGGAGGTTCTACCATCACCATAGACAGGAGGCATCCTCTACTTCTAGAGGAGAGGAGGTTCTACCATCACCATAGACAGGGGGCATCCTCTACACCTAGAGGAGAGGAGGTTCTACCATCACCATAGACAGGGGGAATCCTCTACACCTAGAGGAGAGGAGGTTCTACCATCACTATAGATAAGGGGCATCCTCTACACCTAGAGGAGAAGAGGACGTTCTACCATCACCATAGACAGGGGGCATCCTCTACACCTAGAAGAGAGGTGGTTCTACCATCACCATAGAAAGGGAGCATCCTCTACACCTAGAAGAGAGGTGGTTCTACCATCACCATAGACAGGGGCCATCCTCTACACCTAGAAGAGAGGTGGTTCTACCATCACCATAGACAGGGGCCATCCTCTACACCTAGAAGAGAGGTGGTTCTACCATCACCATAGAAAGGGAGCATCCTCTACACCTAGCGGAGAAGAGGACGTTCTACCATCACCATAGACAGGGGGCATCCTCTACACCTAGAGGAGAAGAGGATGTTCTACCATCACCATAGACAGGGGGCATCCTCTACACCTAGAAGAGAGGAGGTTCTACCATCACCATAGACAGGGGGCATCCTTTACACCTAGACGAGAGGAGGTTCTACCATCACCATAGACAGGGGGCATCCTCTACACCTAGAGGAGAAGAGGATCTTCTATCACCATAGACAGGGGGCATCCTCTACACCTAGACGAGAGGAGGTTCTACCATCACCATAGACAGGGGACATCCTCTACACCTAGAGAAGAGGTGGTTCTACTATCATCATACACCGGGGGCATCCTCTACATCTAGAGGTGAGGAGGTTCTACCATCACCATATACAGGGGCATCCTCTACACCTAGAGGAGAGGAGGTTCTACCATCACCATAGAAAGGGAGCTTCCTCTCCAACTAGAGTAGAGGAGGCTCTCCCATCACCATAGACAGGGGGCATCCTCTGCACCTAGAGGAGAGGAGATTCTACCATCACCATAGACAGGGGGCATCCTCTACACCTAGAGGAGAGGAGGTTCTACCATCACCATAGACATGGGGCATCCTCTACACCTAGAGGAGAGGAGGTTCTACCATCACCATAGACAGGAGGCATCCTCTACTTCTAGAGGAGAGGAGGTTCTACCATCACCATAGACAGGGGGCATCCTCTACACCTAGAGGAGAGGAGGTTCTACCATCACCATAGACAGGGGGAATCCTCTACACCTAGAGGAGAGGTGATTCTACCATCACTATAGATAAGGGGCATCCTCTACACCTAGAGGAGAAGAGGACGTTCTACCATCACCATAGACAGGGGGCATCCTCTACACCTAGAAGAGAGGTGGTTCTACCATCACCATAGAAAGGGAGCATCCTCTACACCTAGAAGAGAGGTGGTTCTACCATCACCATAGACAGGGGCCATCCTCTACACCTAGAAGAGAGGTGGTTCTACCATCACCATAGACAGGGGCCATCCTCTACACCTAGAAGAGAGGTGGTTCTACCATCACCATAGAAAGGGAGCATCCTCTACACCTAGAGGAGAAGAGGACGTTCTACCATCACCATAGACAGGGGGCATCCTCTACACCTAGAGGAGAAGAGGACGTTCTACCATCACCATAGACAGGGGGCATCCTCTACACCTAGAAGAGAGGAGGTTCTACCATCACCATAGACAGGGGCCATCCTCTACACCTGGAAGAGAGGAGGTTCTACCATCACCATAGAAAGGGAGCATCCTCTACAACTAGAGTAGAGGAGGCTCTCCCACCACCATGGACAGGGGCATCCTCTACACCTAGAGGAGAAGAGGACGTTCTACCATCACCATAGACAGGGGGCATCCTCTACACCTAGAAGAGAGGAGGTTCTACCATCACCATAGACAGGGGCCATCCTCTACACCTAGAAGAGAGGTGGTTCTACCATCACCATAGAAAGGGAGCATCCTCTACAACTAGAGTAGAGGAGGCTCTCCCACCACCATGGACAGGGGACATCCTCTACGCCTAGAGGAGAGGAGGTTCTACCATGATCATAGACATGGGGCATCCTCTACACCTAGAGGAGAGGAGGCTCTACCATCACCATAGACAGGGGGCATCGTCTACACCTAGAGGAGGGGAGATTCTACCATCACCATAGACAGGGGGCATCCTCTACACCTAGAGAAGAGAAGGCTATAGCATCACCATAGACAGGGGACATCCTCTACGCCTAGAGGAGGGGAGATTCTACCATCACCATAGACAGGGGGCATCCTCTACACCTAGAGGAGAGGTGGTTCTACCATCACCATAGACAGGGGGCATCCTCTACACCTAGAGGAGAGGCGGTTCTACCATCACCATAGACAGGGAGCATCCTCTACACCTAGAGAAGAGAAGGCTATAGCATCACCATAGACAGGGGACATCCTCTACGCCTAGAGGATAGGAGGTTCTACCATCGCCATAGACATGGGGCATCCTCTACACCTAGAGGAGAGGAGGTTCTACCATGATCATAGACAGGGGGCATCCTCTATACCTAGAGGAGAGGAGGCTCTACCATCACCATAGACAGGGGGCATCGTCTACACCTATTGGAGGGGAGATTCTACCATCACCATAGACAGGGGGCATCCTCTACACCTAGAGGAGAGGAGGTTCTACCATCACCATAGACAGGGGGAATCCTCTAAACCTAGAGGAGAGGAGGTTCTACCACCACCATAGACAGGGGGCATCCTCTACACCTATAGGAGAGGCGGTTCTAACATCACCAAAGACAGGGGGCATTCTCTACACCTAGAGGAGAGGTGGTCCTACCATCACCATAGAAAGGGGGCATCCTCTACACCTAGAGGAGAGGAGGATCTTCCATCACCATAGACAGGGGGCATCCTTTACACCTAGACGAGAGGAGGTTCTACCATCACCATAGACAGGGGGCATCCTCTACACCTAGAGGAGAGGAGGATCTTCTATCACCATAGACAGGGGGCATCCTCTACACCTAGACGAGAGGAGGTTCTACCATCACCATAGACAGGGGACATCCTCTACACCAAGAGAAGAGGTGGTTCTACTATCACCATACACCGGGGGCATCCTCTACATCTAGAGGTGAGGAGGTTCTACCATCACCATATACAGGGGCATCCTCTAAACCTAGAGGAGAGGAGGTTCTACCATCACCATAGACAGGGGACATCCTCTACACCTAGAGGAGAGGAGGTTCTACCATCACCATAGACAGGGGACATCCTCTACACCTAGAGGAGAGGAGGTTCTACCATCACCATAGACAGGGGGCATCCTCTACACCTAGAGGAGAGGAGGTTCTACCATCACCATAGACAGGGGGCATCCTTTACACCTAGAGGAGAGGTGGTCCTACCATCACCATTGACAGGGGGCATCCTCTGCACCTAGAGGAGAGGAGGTTCCACCATCACCATAGACAGGGGACATCCTCTACACCTAGAGGAGAGGTGGTTCTACCATCACCATAGACAGAGGACATCCTCTATACCTGGAGGAGCGGAGGTTCTACCATCACCATAGACAGGGGGCATCCTCTGCACCTAGAGGAGAGGAGGTTCCACCATCACCATAGACAGGGGGCATCCTCTACACCTAGAGGAGAGGGGGTTCTACCATCACCATAGACAGGGGGCATCCTCTACACCTAGAGGAGAGGAGGTTCTACCATCACCATAGATAGGAGGCATCCTCTACACCTAGACGAGAGGAGGTTCTACCATCACCATAGACAGGGGGCATCCTCTACGCCTAGAGGAGAGGAGGTTCTATCATCACCAAAGACAGGGGTCATCCTCTACACCTAGAGGAGAGGAGGTTCTACCATCACCATAGACAGGGGTCATCCTCTACACCTAGAGGAGAGGAGGTTCTATTATCACCATAGACAGGGGGCATCCTCTACACCTAGAGGAGAGGAGGTTCTATCATCACCATAGACAGAGGACATCCTCTACACCTAGAGGAGAGGAGGTTCTACCATCACCATAGACAGCGGGCATCCTCTACGCCTAGAGGAGAGGAGGTTCTACCATCACCATAGACAGGGGGCATCCTCTGCACCTAGAGGAGAGGAGGTTCTACCATCACCATAGACAGCGGGCATCCTCTACGCCTAGAGGAGAGGAGGTTCTACCATCACCATAGACAGAGGGCATCCTCTACACCTAGAGGAGAGGAGGTTCTACCATCACCATAGACAGGGGGCATCCTCTACACCTAGAGGAGAGGAGGTTCTACCATCACCATAGACAGGGGGCATCCTCTACACCTAAAGGAGAGACGGTTCTACCATCACCATAGACAGGGGGCATCCTCTACACCTAGAGGAGAGGTGGTCCTACCATAACCATAGACAGGGGGCATTCTCTACACCTAGAGGAGAGGAGGTTCTACCATCACCATAGACAGGGGGCATCCTCTACACCTAGAGGAGAGGAGGTTCTACCATCACCATAGACAGGGGGCATCCTCTACACCTAGAGGAGAGGAGGTTCTACCATCACCATAGACAGGGGGCATTCTCTACACCTAGAGGAGAGGAGGTTCTACCATCACCATAGACAGGGGGCATCCTCTACACCTAGAGGAGAGGAGGTTCTACCATCACCATAGACAGGGGACATCCTCTACACCTAGAGGAGAGGAGGTTCTACCATCACCATAGACAGGGGGCATCCTCTACACCTAGAGGAGAGGAGGTTCTCCCATCACCATAGACAGGGGTCTTCCTCTACACCTAGAGGAGGTTCTACCATCACCATAGACAGGGGGCATTCTCTACACCTAGAGGAGAGGAGGTTCTACCATCACCATAGACAGGGGGCATCCTCTACACCTAGAGGAGAGGAGGTTCTCCCATCACCATAGACAGGGGTCTTCCTCTACACCTAGAGGAGGTTCTACCATCACCATAGACAGGGGCATCCTCGAAACTAAATAATATTGTACAGCGCTACAGATCAGACTCTGTATCTCTAAAATTATTAAAGGGTACGCATTTACTAGAAGACCAAGGCAGTGACATTACCTACAGGAAAATTGTGTCTCAGAGGTCCATGTGGCTGATGTGGACGATGATAATGATGATGATGATGTAGATGATGTGGATGATGATGATGATGTGGATGATGATGATGTGGATGGCCAACACATAAGAAGTGATATAATGTAACTACAGAGCTGAGTGGATAATGATCCTGTAGGGATAATCACTAATTGTTAGTTTCCACCTGCGTCGCCTCATTATATAACGATAACCTCAGGGGCGGATAATTGGTGTTTACTCAGATTTATTAATAACTTATCTAATTAAGAAGATTCTGCAGGGACGTAATTCCCACTGATCCCTATGGGTGTATATAAATGTAGGTTCTGATGACGATAGATTGTTCATGAAGATGGACCCCCCCTCTGTCTGACCCCCGGGATGAAGAGTCGTCTCAGTACTGACATCAGAAGTCAATGGTCAAAAGGTAAAAATTCTTACACTGCATCTAAGGTCAACATGGGCGCTCTGACCCCTCTGTGACTACACCCCCATACACAGGGAGCTGCCATGTCCTGTGTGTCCTGACACCTTTCTATCATAGCCAGCAGTGGTCAGGGGTCAGCATGGGCGCCCTGACCCCTCTGTGACTACACCCCCCATACACAGCGAGCTGCCATGTCCTGTGTGTCCTGACACCTTTCTATCATAGCCAGCAGTGGTCAGGAGTCAGCATGGGCGCTCTGACCTCTGTGACTACACCCCCATACACAGCGAGCTGCCATGTCCTGTGTCCTGACACCTTTCTATCATAGCCAGCAGTGGTCAGGGGTCAGCATGGGTGCTCTGACCTCTCTGTGACGACACCCCCCATACACAGCGAGCTGCCATGTCCTGTGTCCTGACACCTTTCTATCATAGCCAGCAGTGGTCAGGGGTCAGCATGGGCGCTCTGACCCCTCTGTGACTACACCCCCATACACAGGGAGCTGCCATGTCCTGTGTGTCCTGACACCTTTCTATCATAGCCAGCAGTGGTCAGGGGTCAGCATGGGCGCTCTGACCCCTCTGTGACTACACCCCCCATACACAGCGAGCTGCCATGTCCTGTGTGTCCTGACACCTTTCTATCATAGCCAGCAGTGGTCAGGGGTCAGCATGGGCGCTCTGACCCCTCTGTGACTACACCCCCATACACAGGGAGCTGCCATGTCCTGTGTGTCCTGACACCTTTCTATCATAGCCAGCAGTGGTCAGGGGTCAGCATGGGCGCTCTGACCCCTCTGTGACTACACCCCCCATACACAGCGAGCTGCCATGTCCTGTGTGTCCTGACACCTTTCTATCATAGCCAGCAGTGGTCAGGGGTCAGCATGGGTGCTCTGACCCCTCTGTGACTACACCCCCCATACACAGCGAGCTGCCATGTCCTGTGTGTCCTGACACCTTTCTATCATAGCCAGCAGTGGTCAGGGGTCAGCATGGGCGCTCTGACCCCTCTGTGACTACACCCCCATACACAGCAAGCTGCCATGTCCTGTGTGTCCTGACACCTTTCTATCATAGCCAGCAGTGGTCAGCATGGGCGCTCTGACCCCTCTGTGACTACACCCCCCATACACAGCGAGCTGCCATGTCCTGTGTGTCCTGACACCTTTCTATCATAGCCAGCAGTGGTCAGGGGTCAGCATGGGCGCTCTGACCCCTCTGTGACTACACCCCCCATACACAGCGAGCTGCCATGTCCTGTGTGTCCTGACACCTTTCTATCATAGCCAGCAGTGGTCAGGGGTCAGCATGGGCGCTCTGACACCTCTGTGACTACACCCCCATACACAGCGAGCTGCCATGTCCTGTGTGTCCTGACACCTTTCTATCATAGCCAGCAGTGGTCAGCATGGGTGCTCTGACCCCTCTGTGACTACACCCCCATACACAGGGAGCTGCCATGTCCTGTGTGTCCTGACACCTTTCTATCATAGCCAGCAGTGGTCAGGGGTCAGCATGGGCGCTCTGACCCCTCTGTGACTACACCCCCTATACACAGCGAGCTGCCATGTCCTGTGTGTCCTTACACCTTTCTATCATAGCCAGCAGGGGTCAGGGGTCAGCATGGGCGCTCTGACCCCTCTGTGACTACACCCCCCATACACAGCGAGCTGCCATGTCCTGTGTCCTGACTCCTTTCTATCATAGCCAGCAGTGGTCAGGGGTCAGCATGGGTGCTCTGACCCCTCTGTGACTACACTCCCCATACACAGCGAGCTGCCATGTCCTGTGTGTCCTGACACCTTTCTATCATAGCCAGCAGTGGTCAGGGGTCAGCATGGGCGCTCTGACCCCTCTGTGACTACACCCCCCATACACAGCGAGCTGCCATGTCCTGTGTGTCCTGACACCTTTCTATCATAGCCAGCAGTGCTCAGGGGTCAGCATGGGCGCTCTGACCCCTCTGTGACTACACCCCCCATACACAGCGAGCTGCCATGTCCTGTGTCCTGAC